>NW_012116411.1:3760387-3761341 GCF_000951035.1 Colobus angolensis palliatus
GCCTTTGACAAAATTCAACAGCCCTTCATGCTAAAAACGCTCAATAAATTAGGTATTGATGGGATGTGTCTCAAAATAATAAGAGCTATTTATGACAAACCCACAGCCAATAGCATACTGAATGGGCAAAAACTGGAAGCATTCCCTTCGAAAACTGGCACAAGACAGGGATGCCCTCTCTCACCACTCTTATCCAACATACTGTTGGAAGTTCTGGCTAGGGCAATCAGGCAGGAGAAAGAAATAAAGGGTATTCAATTAGGAAAAAAGGAAGTCAAATTGTCTCTGTCTGCAGATGACATGATTGTATATTTAGAAAACCACATCATCTCAGCCCAAAATCTCCTTAAGCTGATAAGCAACTTCAGCAAAATCTCAGATTACAAAATCAACGTGCAAAAATCACAAGCATTCCTATACACCAATAACAGACAGACAGACAGCCAAATCATGAGTGAACTCCCATTCACAATTGCTCCAAAGGGAATAAAATACGTAGAAATACAACTTACAAGGGATGTGAAGGGCCTCTTTAAGGAGAACTACAAACCACTGCTCAACGAAATAAAAGAGGACACAAACAAATGGAAGAACATTCCATGCTCATGGATAGTAAAAATCAATATTGTGAAAATGGCCATACTGCCCAAGGTAATTTATGGATTCAATGCCATCCCCATCAAGCTACCAGTGATTTTCTTCACAGAATTGGATAAAAACTACTTTAAAGTTCATCTGGAACCAAAAAAGAGCCTGCATTGCCAAGAGAATCCTAAACAAAAAGAACAAAGCTGGAGGCATCACACTACCTGACTTCAAACTATACTACAAGGCTACAGTAACCAAAACTGCATGATACTGGTACTAAAACAAAGATATATACCAATAGAACAGAACAGAGCCCTCAGAAGTAATACCACACATCTACAGCCATCTGATCTTTGACAAACCTGA
>NW_012116411.1:3762590-3812286 GCF_000951035.1 Colobus angolensis palliatus
TAATGCGTGCAGCACACCAACATGGCACATGTACGCATATGTAACAAACCTGCACATTGTGCACATGTACCCTAGAACTTAAAGTATAATAATAATAAAACAAAAAACCTTTCAAATAAATACATTAAAAGTTAATAATCATCATCTCTCATGGTAATTTTCTCCTATTTTCCCAATTTTTTACATTTTTATATAGCAAACATGTTTAATACCTAGGATTAGGAAACTCTAACATAATCTATATTTAAACATTAATGTTAAGCCTCACTTAAATTGTCTTTATTGCTGGATTCTTCAGCAACTAGCTGAGGAAAGCAGCTTCACGATTATAAAAAAGAAACCAGCTGTCCTTTCTTTTAGACTGAACTCTGACACCTTGGTCAATTCCCTTCACCTTTTTGGGTGCCATTTATACAGGACTGTTGGGGATACAATGAGTTAATGAAATTAAAGCTCTCTGGATTCTACATCCTTATAAAATTACAAAGAACTGTTACTGTCAGATTAGAATCTAGAGCTGGTCACTTCATTCTTCCATCTTGCACTATATTATTTTGCAAATGGCCACTTCATACAATCTAGGAAAATATATTTTGCATATGGGTCACACTTCTATATAGCATACATTGTGATAAAATGTATACATTGGGATAAAATTCAGAGTACTCTATTGAACTTCAGTGTATTATCCTGAAAAAAAAAATACACGAAGGGTCCCCAAACCAGTGATATCATAATTCTCTTCAACAGTGTGTGCATGTGTGATATGTGTGCAAATGTGAGTGTGTACACACATGGTGTGTCTGTGCATGTGTGGTTTGTGAGGTGTGTACGTGTTTATGTGAGTATGTGTATGTTGAGGAGACCTTGAGAGCCAGAAATGAATTTAGAATTCTTATTGCCCTGTAAAGAATTTTTGTTTTTATGTTTTTTTTTTTTTCTTGGCCTTACTATCCATGGCATATCTGGACATTAAAACAGAAACGTTCAGGATCATGGGTTACAGATTCAAGTTCTGGGGACTTGAAATTATCACATAAATGACCTGATGAAGCCATTCATTGGAATCTGACCACAATACTTTAATCTTTGAACAAAATTCGGAATGGGTCCATCTTTTATTCCTTCAGAAAGCCAGGTGAAAAATCATTAGAAGACCCACATATAAAGCAGTTTCCAGTGATAATTAAATAACTTTGCACTAATATTCAGATATATAATGAATTCGTACTGACTTTGAGATAATATTCAGATGTGTATACTGAGCAGAACACAAGTCTTGAGTCAGAAGCATGAAGTTATGTTCCTAGTTTCATTAACTAGAAAGCCATTTCTGACTACCCGCTCAGCAAATGACTCCTCCCTATAACTGGTACCACTTCATTCTACTCTACTCTTTACTTCGCCAAATGACTGAACCCCACCTGGTTATCCTTTCCCATTTCCAATCCCTCCCAACTCATTACCAATTCTATGACCAGATCCTTTGGCCTCTTGATTCTTACAACTGTATCCCTTCCCACTCCCAGCCTGTACCATTTAAGTGAGATCAAGCTCCCAGCCTGGCCCATCCCCAAAGATTATTCAGGCCATGTCTCAAAGTGGACACTACAGAGCCAAGAGAATATTTTTAAGTTATTTAACCTCACCAAGGCTTGTGGGGTAAATGATATCTACTGACCTTCCTTGATCTAACGTTCCATGGTTCTATGACAACATAATACTACTAAGAATAAATATAATAATTATTACACCTGACATTTGTGTAGAGGGCCAGTTCTCAGTGCATCTTTACTCACATTATCTTTGACTCACACAACAGGGAGATAAATCAGGTGCTGTCATCCCCATGCTGCAATAGAGATTGGAGATTATATGATTTATTTTTCCAGAACAGTGAGACTCTGAACCCTATCTACTGACTCCAAATTTTAGGCTGGCTTTTTTTTCAATCCGCAGAATGATAAAATGAGGCAAAACTCTATTGCTATTTATTCACAGTGGAAACAAGAGATTTGCGTGATTATGATCATTCTAAACTTTCAAATATCAGTAATGTGACTTTTTCAGACTAGACTTAAATTCTTTTGAATCTAATAAAGCATTTCAGCTCTTAAGAAGCAAACCACATCTCTTTCCCAGAAGAGAAACTAGTAGGTCTCAAAGACCCTTACTGAGCTCAAAGGGACTAGAATTGAGCACAGACCCTACTAGCTTGTCCAGATACAGAATGCTGTGAGCCTCATCCTTTCTACAATGGCAGAAACTCTTGACAGTCTCTAATTCTGTTTTCAATTGCTGCTGTAACAAATCACCACAAACTCAGTGGCTTAAAACAACAAAAATATATTCTTTTACAGTTATATGGCTCAGAAGTCTGACATGGATCTCCCTGGACTAAAATCAAGGGGTTGACAGAGTTGGTTCCTTCTGCAGTCTCTAGGAGAGAATCATCTCCTTGCCTTTTCTAGCCTTTAGAGACCACCCACATTCCTCAGCTCCTGGGTCCCCTCCTTTCATCTTCAAATCCAGCAATATAGCATGTCTCTGACTCTACTCTGTCCTCACATCTTTTCCCCAGGGCACAACAGGAAAAGATTCTCCACTTTTAAGGGGGCCTGTGATAAGATTATGGCCACCCAGATAATCCAGGATAATCTCCCAATCTCAATGTTCTTAATTTAATGATATTTGCCTAGTTCCTCTTGACATGAAATGTAACATATTCACAGGTTCCAGGGATTAGGATGTTGACATATTTGGAGGACCATTATTCTGTCTACCACAATGACTATTTTTTATCAATCTTACCAAAAATGATAATAGCTGAAATGTATCCATATACCTTCCATAGGCCAAACACCAATGTATGAACTTTACATACCTTACCACACATTTTTTTAAAAGTACCACATGATCAGTATCACTATCCCCATTTTACAGTGAAACTGAGATTCAGGGGCTAAGTTACCCTACAAGCTAAGTCAGAACTGCTGTAAAACAACTGTGTGCAGCAGAAACAGCCACTTCTCAAGGAAATCATTTATTCTCAGGCATAAAGCTGCCATGTAGCTAAGCTCAGCTGGAAGCCTGGCAAAGATTTCTGCACAGGGGAAACCCTGCATATCCAGATTCCCAGCTTGCAGCCTGAGATTCCTCTGCGGTGGCATGTTCCATGCACAGCACAAGTGCAATCTGGAGATGAAGATGGCAAAAGCTCCCTATGAAGAAAACTCTTCTAAAACCTCTGTAGACTCGAGGCTTTTGGTAACACATTTGCCATGTGACAGGTTTCCCGGGCATCTGCTACTACTTGGCATCATCACACCCCACAATCAATTTTAAAATTGTCATTTTTGTCCCACTGAGGCTTTAAATAACACCTCCTAACAGCCAGACCAGCTTCTGCAGCTTTTGCTTTCTATTAAGAGCATGTGAGGGCTCTCAAGCTATTGAAAATAAATGCCATAGAGTAAGTGTTTGCTGTGATGGTTAACATTGAGTGTCAACTTGATTGGATTGAAGGATGCAAAGTATTGTTCCTGGGTATATCTGTGAGGGTGTTGCCAAAGGAGGTTAACATTTGAGTCAGTGGAGGCAGACTCACCCTCAATCTGGGTGGGCACCATCTAATCAGCTGCCAGCTAGGATGAAGCAGAGAGGAAGAACGTGGAAGGACTATAGACTTGCTGGGTCTTCCAGCCTTCATCTTTCTCCCGCACTGGATGCTTCCTGCCTTCAAACATCAGACTCCAAATTCTTCAGCTTTTGAACTCATGGACTTACACCAGTGGTTTGCCAGGGCTCTCGGGCCTTTGGCCACAGACTGAAGGCTGCACTATCGGCCTCCCTACTTTTGAGGTTTTGGGACTCGGACCGATCCACTACTGGCTTTCCTGCTCCTCAACTTGCAGACGGCCTATCGTGAGACTTTCCCTTGTGATTGTGTGAGTCAGTTCTCCTCAATAAACTCCCTTTCATATATACATCTATCCTACTAGTTCTGTACCTCTAGAGAACCCTGTCTAATACACTTCTATACATTTGCTTTGTTTAAATTATTTTGAGGACACTGAGAATGAAGACACATAATTGAAAATAAAATTTTCCAAAATAACACCATATATGCCAAGCACGCAAAACATCAATGCCATCTTCTCTCTGAAGGTTGCTGAGATAGAAATGCACATGTCACATTAATGCCAGGACCAAAAAGTGAGAGAGTAGAAGAAAATGAAATTTCAAAATGCTAACATTTATTGAGCACCTTCTATTTGCCAAGTGTTTTGGACAGCTAATCTCACTTAATTCATAATATTTTTAAGTAACTCAAAATTACTGGTGAAGACACTGAGCCTTAGAGAGGTTAAGTAACAGGTCCAAGGTCACCCTGCTGGAAAGCAGTGAAGCCTGGGGTTGTCTGGCCATGAAAACAATCCACTGCACTACACACCTAACCAAAGAGACCAGGCTCAAGGGTGTAAGGCAGGAGTCAACCCTGATTCATTTTAAGCCAGGGTGACTTGGGAAAAATATATATTTATTTGATTATAGGCTGTGTGAGAGACAGGAAGCATTAAGGTTGAAGGTAAGAGACAAGCAGCTGCAACTGATTTAGTTCCAGCTATCAAAATCTCCATGCACCTAACAGCAGCAGTGATAGTAACACCTTGTAATTACAAAGCACCCTTCTCAAAGATGCTCAGAGCTCTTAATGGACACATTCACATCCATCTTCCCAACAGCTCTGGAATGGAGCAGACAGCACAATTACCTTCCTTTTACAGATAGAGAAGCAAATGCATTTGCCCAAGGTCATCCAGGGACACAGGGACCAACAAAAACAAAAGCCCTCAAACTACTGTCTAGACTGTTACCCAATGGCTATGGAAAAACAAATTCAACACCCCGGTTCCAGAGACCCATGGGTGAAACATCTATCCATTCAGCCCTGCTATGCTCTGTAAAATTCTGTCAAAATGACCCACATATCCAGAAATATGTGACAGGAAGGGTCTGTGTATCCTTCATCCCTCCAGATGCTCTCTCCTGGTATAGAGACCTTTCTTTTGATAAACAGTACATTTGCATTATTGAATGCAGAGAAAGGTTTATTTGTCAAATCAATGATCTATCCTAAAGAACCTCAGAGCGATGACCAGAAAGGTCCTCAATACCATTCCCAGGAGGGATGCTAGGATTTGCCTCTCTGACCTTGACTAAAAGAAGCAACAGTTTCTTTTAGTCAGAAAAGAAGCAACAGAAGAAAGCAGGAGCCAGAAGGCTAGGAGAGAGAAAAGGAAAAGGAAGGGAAATCCTGCCCAGAAGTGTGCAGACCCCACACGTGGGATGTCCAAAGTGGACTCTATGGGCCATTTCCCAGGTGAACCATACAGATGGTAAAGTGTTGTTTAGCAACAGCTTTGTACACCTTTGGTGATTATAGCTGACTACTGGTATAATTGTGTTCTTGATGAGTATTATATTTTCATGCTCTTCCAGATATTTCAAGGCTTAATAGCAAGTTTACACAGGGGTCAGAAAGTATTGTGTAAAGCACAATACTACAGCATATAAAACCAGGTAGAACTCTATTGGTCTTAAAGAAAACCGTAAGTCTTATTCCAACTACCAGAGTTACAAAAGGCTTCTATTGCACTTACATACAAGTCTTTTTTTTTTTTTTTTTTTAGACAGAGTCTCACTCTTCTGGCCCAGGTGGAGTGCACTGGCACGATCTCGGCTCACTGCAACCTCTGCCTCCTGGGTTCAAACAATTCTTCTGCCTCAGCCTTGTGAGTAGCCAGGATTACAGGCACCCACCACCACACTTGGATAATTTTTTTGTATTTTTTAGTAGAGACAAGGTTTCACCATGTTGGGCCAGGCTGGTCTCGAACTCCTGACCTCAGGTGATTCACCCACCTCAGCCTCCCAAAGTGTTGGGAGTACAGGTGTAAGCCACTGCATCCAGCCCACAAACAAGTCTTAAAATTAAAAATACTACTCCAAAGCTGGGCATGATGGCATGTACCTATAATCCCAGCTACTTGGGAGGCTATGGCGGGAGAATTGCTAGAGCCCACGAATTCAAGACCAGCCTAAACAACACAGCAACACCCCATCTCCAAAGAAAACACTACTCCAGGCACAAGACTTAGCACTCAAGAGCCATGCCAGTTTCCTCAGCTGCAATGTTAGGCCAACCATTGAGCTATTCTCACCTCCTAGGGAAAAAGTTCAGTGATCCTTGTTTCTCCATAACAGAGGATACCATCATGAAAATTTTGAAAGCTAATACCTGATTTTGGAAATGTTACAGTCTTAAATGTGAATTTAATGAAAATACTATGTTATTTTGTTTGGCTTGTTGCTCCTAGACTTGATGAATAAGATCAGGGGCTTTTAGATTAATAAAATAGGTCTTACCTACCCTACCCTTTCCCAATTTCTGATGAGTAAAATCTAAAGTAAAATAGAAAAGAAAGGAAACAAAAGAGCAATCTGTATTAGAAGAAACTGGCAGTGAAGTTTCAAGAAAATTCTGCTGCATTGACAGTAGATGAGAATAAAATAAAGCAAAAATGGAACACAATCTGTCAGAAGAAAGTGGCCAAAATCCAAGGAAAAATTGACAAACAGCCTCCCCAGCCCAGCCCTGAGCTTCAGTGGTCATAAGAAAGAGATGGCCATGGCATAGTAGCTGTGAGGTCAACTCTCAGTCTCCTAGAAAATCACAACTATAACTATAAATACATCATTAATAAAACATAAGAAAATCAAATCTGTCAGGATATTAAAGGAATAATACACCATGACAAAATAGGATTCATTCCAGGAATAAATGCAATTATGGCTCAATATTAGGAAATCTATAATTCAAGATATTAACAGGTCAAAGGAGAAAGCCATCTGATTGCCTCAATAGATGTTTTTTTAAAAGCAATTGATAAAATTTTAAGTATATGACCTAGAAATAGAAAGACATTCTTTAATTTGATATGGAGTATCTATAACCAAATTAATCAGAAGCACAATACTTAAATATAAAACACTATGAATATATTTATTAATACAAAGAAGGAGACAAAAATGGCCAGCATCACAACTAATATTTTAATGCCCTTCTGGTAATTTTAGACAGTTAAATGAGACCACTAGAAGTAAAAAGAAACGTAATATTAAGAAACAGGAGAGACTTTATCCTTACTTGCATATAATAAAAATATCGATCTGAAAAAATCTAGGACAATCAACTGAAATACTGAAATAGGAGAGTTGAGTAATACAGCTATTTAAAATAAATAAATAAATAGATACTTCAAATGATAGATTTGCTGTATGCCAGTTATAACTATTTTTTTCCCAACCCTTGGGTACATGTTGCTGAGTTCTAGCTGAGGTCTAATGTCGGGGCCCACCCACATTGAGAAAATCCAAAGAAAAATGAGGGTAAAAGTAATTTGGACACATGAACAGAACATTTCAGGAAACTTAAAGACACCAAAAGAGCACCAGTTCTTTAACCTGTAATGCCCCAAACTACAATGGCAGGGTTGAGAAAGGTAAGAAAGATTTCAAGGTGACTACAATTGTATGAATAAATGGTTACTTACAAATGGGAATAAGCAGCATTCCCTTCCCTTTTCTGTCAGAACATTCTAAAGTTTCGTAACAGATGGCATCTTTAGCATAGTGTCCCACATCCATGCATCAGCCTGCTAATAGGTTTCCTCACTTCCAATCTTCAGAATTCCTAGGACAGGCTCTTCTGATCTTTAGCAACGGTTGTCTTCCTCTCTTTCTAAACCTCTGGAGTTATTCCTTTACTTACTTTTCAAACACTGGTCCTTCATCAACAAAATCAATCCATGAGCAAGGAGAACTTTGTCAGATTTCTTTTACTTGAGAATTAAAATACTGCTACCCACTCAGGGACTGCTCTATGCACTTATCCATTCATATGTTATCCAACAAGTGTCTGTTCTGTGCCAATTATAGGCTAGGCACTATTGCTGGTTCATTCATCCAACACATGTCTATTCTGTGCCAACTACAGGCTAGGCACTGTTGCTGGTTGCTAGTGGCAGAATGATAAATCAGTTGGATAGAGTAAGGAACCTCAGATACTTTTTAGCTTAGTGGGATATTCAAACAAGCAGAGAGGCAATTTTAATACAGACAGCAAATGTGTGCTAAGGGAAGCACTAGTTGCTAATATAGCTGAAAGGAGTATCTTCCAACCCTTGTTGAGGAAAGAGGTGCAGATAGACCTGAAGGATGACCAAGAGTTGAAAGACAAAGTATAAGGTGATGATAGGGAGAGAAGAGCCTGACTCATTTGACTCATTTCTTGCATACAAGATAGCCACACCCTCAGTTAACATTCTCTGACTCAACAGGGAGACCTTCTAATAGTTGAGCCTTTTTAGCTAGTGCAGACACTGTGTCACATGCAGTGTATTTTAGCTCCTTGGAGATCTCTGACAGCGCTCTAAATAATCCTTTTGGAGCTAACAGAAGTTTCAAGTAGATATGATGAATTCTAGGCAGTGTTTTTAAGAGCTTCTTTATCCTCTGGGGCCAAAGTGCCTTTCAAGGACAGAGCGAGCAATCCTCGTTGCTAGATGACAAATCCCATGGTTACCAAGGATGAGAAAACCATACGAAGAAAATATCGTTTTACTCTTCAGTAAATGTTTGAACTCTGCTGGGTCTGACAGCAAAACTTCAAGGACAAAGAAATGTTATGATGTAGGCTTTCCCCACCAAGGCTCATGACAAAGATTTCCTAGGCTCAAATCAGGGTCTGCTACCATGGTCAGCATTTGAAGTATGCAGCCTAGAAAAGAGCAGCTTTGTAGATTTGGACAATCTTATTGTCTTTTGTCCAGTAGAATGTGAATGTTATAGAGCAAAATTTTTTGCTAATCCCCTGAGAACCAGTACTTCTGTCCGATTTCAACTGATCCTCAGCTACTACAAATACTATTTTGTTAATATATTACTGCTAGCCCCTTCAAACATAATTTACATTTTAAATAAAAAAGACATGTTTATTATCAGAAAGTAGTTACTATCTTGCCTCCCTATCCTTAAATATTTACATGCATTCTGCTACATCCTGAAAGAGAACAAATTCCAGCATCTCTGTTATTAATTACAGTAAAATTGGTTTCAAATATAATTTATATTAAGCACATATATTGATTACTGAAAACATGACCTAATTGTTACTTCCAAGAATAAGCAACTTTTGTAAATTATAATGAAGGAAAACATAACAGTTTTTCCCCTAAAATCAGTAATAAAATTAGGATGTCTACTCTTACCATGTCTATTAACATGGTACAAGACGTTCTAACTGAAGAAGTAAAACTGTCTTTATCCCAAGACAACACGATTGTTTTCGTAGAAAATCCCAATATGTGAAGAGGAGAGGAGAAAAAAGGAGAAGAGAGGAGAGGAGGAGGGGAGGGGAGAGGAGAGGAGGGAAAGGGAAGGGGACTACTACTAAGTAAATTTATCAAGTTCAATATTCAAAACCCAACTGCATTTGTATATACTAGCAAGAAATAATTAGAAATGGAAATTTGTAAATTTCCATTATAACAGCAGCAAAATGTGTGAAACACTTAAAACATCTGATAAAAGATATGCAAGACTTGCATGGTGAAAGCTACAAAACATTGCTAACAGAAACTAAAACAAGAGATGTAAATCAATAGAGAGATATACTGTGTTCATGGATCCAAAGACTTAATATTAAGATGTTAATTCTTTTCAAATTGATGCACAGATTCAATGCAATCCCAATCAAAATTCCAGGAGACATTCTTATAGAATTTGACAAGCCAATTATGTAATTCACAAGGAAGTGCAAATGGCCTAGAATAACCAAAACAAGCTTTTAGGAAGAACAAAGTTAAAGGACTTACATCACCTGACTTTAAAACTTAGTACAAAGCTACAGTAGTCAAGACACTGTGGTGGGGCATCAGGATCAACAAATAGGTGAAATGGAATAGAGAGCCCAGTAATAAATCCACATGTACATGATCAGTTGGTTTTTGACAAAGATACAAAGGCAATGCAGTAAAGAAAGCACAGACTTTTCAACAAATGGTGCTGGAACAATTTGAAATCCATATTTAAAAAATCAACTTCAACTGACTGTAGTCACTTATGCCTGTAATCCCAGCATTTTGAAAGGCTGAGGTGGGAGGATGGCTTGAGCCCAGGAGTTTGAGACTAACCTGGGCAACAAAGCAAGCGATACTCTACCCCTACAAAAATTTAAACAAAATAGTCAGGCTTGGTGGGACGTGCCTGTAGTCCCAGCTACTTGGAAGGCTGAAGCTGAGAATTGCTTGAGCCTGGGGGTTTAAGGCTGCAGAGAGCCATCATTTTGCCACTGCACTCAGCCTGGGTGACTTTGCAAGACCCTATTTCATAAAAAAAAAAGAAAAAAAAATCAACGTCAATTCAAAATTCAAATCACATGCAAAAAATAACTTGAAATGGATATAAATGTAAAACCTAAAACTGTAAAATTTGTATGAGAAAATCTTTGGGTTGGATGAAAATAACTGTGATATAACATCATAAGCATGGTCCACTTAAGAAAGAATTAATAAATTGGACTTTCTCAAAATTAAGGCCTTGGCTTCGAAAGGCATTGTTAAGAGAATGCAAAGATATACTGCAGACTGGGAAAAAATATTTGCAAATAACACATCTGATAAAGAACTTGTTTCCAGAATATACAAAGGACTGTCAAAACTCAATAATAAGAAATTGATAACAATAAATGGTCAAAAGATTTGAGCAAACACATCTCCAAAAAAGACAGACTGATGGTAAATAAATACATTAAAAGATGTTCAACATCAGCAGTCATTAGAGAAATGCAAATTAAAACCATGACAATATAGATACTACATACCTTTTAGAGTGACTAAAATTTAAAAGACTGACCATATCAACTTTTGGCAAGCATGTGGAGGAATTGGAACTCTGAAAAACCACTGGTAGGAATATAAAATGGTATAACCACTTTAGAAGATATTTTGTCAATTTTTTTAAAAGTTAAACATACACCTACTATATGATCCAGCCACTACATTCCTATTTACCCAAGAAAATGAAAGTACATGTACACAAATGTGAATAGCAACTTTATCTGTAATATCCAAAGACCTCAAATAGTCGAAATGTCCATTAACAAGTAGATGGATAAACAAGAGATAAATCTATACAATGAAATTGATACAGGCCACAACATGGGTGAATTTCAAAATAATTATGCTTATTGAAATAAGCCAGACAAAAAAGAGTACATGTATAATTTCATTTGTATAAAATTCTAGAAAATTCAAGCCAATCTATCATGACAGAAATCAGTGGCTGCTTCTCAATGTTAGGATGGGAGGAAGGAATTATAAAGGGACAAAAGGGAAGTTTTGGAAGTGACAGATATGTTTACTTGCAGTGATATACTTATCATTTGTGCGTATATGTATCAAATTTTATCAAATTATACACTTTATATACAGTTTATCATGTTTAATTATACCTCAATAAAGCTGTAATAGAAGAATATGCAGAGACATACATATATCAAAGTGTTATTTTAGGGTTATAAAGCTAAGACTGGCTTTTATTTTATTCTATATGCTTCACTTTATTTTATAACTTCTAAAAATAAATACATTACATTTTTACTTGATATTACATTTAAAATCAGACAAATAACATTCTGGTCTTTGTATGCTTTTTTGTATAAATTGTAAAAAGTTTAAGTATACAATTAAATAACGTGATTTTTTTCACCATGTTGTTATCATCTATCTGACATATAACAGACTTTTGGTAATATTTTTTAATAAATCCATAATATTCCACTGTATAACTGGACCACAATTTACCTAATCATTTTCTTTCATTGAATGTTTAAATTTCCCCCTCATGCTGTTATCTTTAACTTTCTATTTTATTTATTTATTTATTTATTTATTTATTGGAGACAGAGTCTTACTCTGTTGCCCAGGCTGGCACAGTCTCGGTTCACTGCAACCTTCACCTCCCAGGTTCAAGTGATTCTTCCTGCCTCAGCCTTCCAAGAAGCTTGGATTACAGGCATGTGCCACCACACCGGCTAATTTTTGTATTTTTAGTAGAGACAGGGTTTCACCATGTTGGCCAGGCTGGTCTCGAACTCCTGACCTCAGGCAATCCACCCACCTCGGCCTCCCAAAGTGCTGGGATTACAGGTGTGAGCCACCACACCCAGCCTGTTATCTTTAACTTTCAAAACCACTTTCATGCACATGACTTACATATTCTTTTAAAATACAAGTATATGTTACCCAACTGTTTTCCCAAACAGAGGCAACAGTTTATATTTCCCTCAGTAATATATGAATGTATCGGTTTTATTATAATCTTGTCAGCTTTGCGCTGATTTTTGTTTGTTTGTTTCTCTTTGGATTTTTTTAGGGTGAGGAGTGTAGAATAGAAGTGTCCAGTAAGTCACAAAATGATACATTATTATCAACAAAGTTAAGCATTTCCCATGTATTTATTTTCTGTATTTTGTCCTATGTAATGGTATTATCATTATCTCATTATCACAAGAAAACATTTATAGTCAATTATTTCAAAAGGAGATAAAGGACAGAATGGAAACACATCATAAAATAAATGAGGAGGAGAATGATATATTTTACTAAAAAGGATTAGTGGTGACATCTTTAGGTAAGCAGAGGATATCACACAAGTGTATAACCTGTCACGAATTTCCTAAATTCAGGAAACACTCTTCTGGGGATGGAAGGGAGGGTAAAATCAAATGCCTCATAGCTTTAAGTGGAGCGAACTTGAGGGCAATTGGCAAGCCAGGTAGCAAATGCACAGTCACCACTTATATCTAGCCAATTGTTACCATGCAATAACCTGCAACAAGATTTTCTGATTTGTTTTAAAGATGTCTGAATTATTGGCTATAATTCGAAATCTCCCCCATTTTTAAAACAGTACATATTAAATAAAGACTTTGTATATCCAAACAAAGTACATCTCAAGGCTGTTTTGGACCTGCAGACTCCCAGTCTTACTTCTGGGTTGAACCTCAGTCTGAATATCTTTTACTCGAGTTCTAACATTTTTCATGAGTATCCATCATCACGTGTATGAGTTGTTCCTCGACATGAAAGACTTTCCATAAAGGACATCTGGTTAGTCACGGTGTATTGAGCAATGTACTTATCTCTCGTTTATTCCTGAAACTCTGCTAATGAGAATAAAGAAATTTAAAAGGTAAAACTCCACAAGGACTGAAAGAACAATAGAGAAAACCATACTAATAAAGATAACAAGAAAAGAGACAACACAGATAGATTTAAGGTGTCAACAAATTTTTGGAAGGTGGAAAATGGAGAATTAAAATTATTTTAAATTAATTTTAAAGGCTGAGTCACAGCTTGGCCTTATCACATCCAGTACTGGGTATGTAATAGATATTCCTCTGAAATGTGTGACTTTGTATTGTGGTTTTCTAATATATGTAAATTTTATCATGTATACTTGAGTTTCACAACATGATGTTACAGGATATATATATATAGTAAAATGGTTACTGTAGTGAAACAGATTAACATGTCTCTTATCTCACAGTTACTCATTTGTGACAAGAGCAACTAAAATCTACTTATTCTACAATAATCCTAACTACAATATAATTTCATTAACTATTGTCCTCATGCTGTACATTAAATCTCTAGACTTGTTGATCCTACATATCTTCTTCTTTCTATCCTTTGACCTACATCTCCCCATTTTCTCCCACCTATCCCCACCCACACCCCGATAACCATTGTTCGATTCTCTGTCTCTGTATGTTTGACCTTTTCGTTTTTAAGAGTCCACATAAAAGTAAAACCTTGCAATATTTTTCTTTCTGTGCCTGGCTTGTTTCACTTAGCATAATGTCCTCCAGATCTATCCATGTCATGGCAAATGGCAAAATCTCCTTCTTGTTTAAAGCTGAATATACAATATTTTATTGTGTATATATATACTACATATTCTTTATCTATTCATCCATCTACAAACACAGGTTATTTCCATGTCTTAGCTATTGTGAATAATACTACAATAAACATGGGGGTGGAGATATCTTTATAAGGTGATGACTTCCTCTCCTTTGGGTATATACTAAGAAGAGGGGTTGCTGGGTCATATGGTAGCTCTGTTTTTAATTTCTTTAGGAACTTCCATATTGTTTTCCATAATGGCTGCACCAAGCTACCTTCCCACCAGCAGTGTACTAGGGTTTCCTTTTCTCCAGACCCTCGCCAACATTTGTTACTTCTTGTTTTTTGTTTGTTTGTTTTTGTTTTGTTTTGTTTTGTTTTGTTAAGACGGGGTCTCGCTCTGTCGCCCAGGCTGGAGTGCAGTGGAACGATCCCGGCTCACTGCAAGCTCCACCTCCTGGGTTCATGCTACTCTCCTGCCTCAGTCTCCCAAGTAGCTGGGACTACAGGTGCCTGCCACCACGCTGGCTAATTTTTTTTTTTTTTTTTTTTGTATTATTAGTAGAGATGGGGTTTCACCATGTTAGCCAGGATGGTCTCGATCTCCTGACTTCGTGATCTGCCTGCCTCGGCTTCCCAAAGTGCTGGGATTACAAGCGTGAGTCACCACGCCCGGCCACTTCTTGTCTTTTTTATAATAGCCATTCTAACGGATATAAAGTGATATCTTATAGTGGTTTTAACTTGCATTTTCCCCCAATGGTTACTGATGTTGGGTACCTTTTTATATACCTGTTGGTCATTTTTATGTCTTTTTTGGTGAAAAGTTTTTTCAGGTCCTTTAGCCATTTTTTTAAATTCAGTTATTTGTTTTTCTTCTATTGAGTTATAAGAGTTCTTTATAAATTTTGGCTAC
This sequence comes from Colobus angolensis palliatus, assembly GCF_000951035.1. Taxonomy (NCBI): domain Eukaryota; kingdom Metazoa; phylum Chordata; class Mammalia; order Primates; family Cercopithecidae; genus Colobus; species Colobus angolensis. The sequence goes on from NW_012116411.1 coordinate 3,777,540, forward strand.
TCAGCCCTTATCAGATCCGTATTTTGCAAATAATTTTTCCCAATCCATAGATTACCTTTTCATTTTCTTGACTGTCTCCTTTGCTGTGCAGATGCTTTTTAGTTTGACGTAGTGTCATTTATTTATTTATTGCTTTTGTAGCCTGAGCTTTTGGTGGCGTTGAGCCAAGGTCAATGTCAAAGAGCTTTCCCTTTATATTGTCTTCTAGGATTTTATGGTTTCAGGGCTTACATTTATGTTTTTTATCCACCTTGAGTTGATTTTTATGTATGGTGTAAAATAAGGGTACAAATTCATTCTTTTACATACGGAAATCCAGTTTTACCAGCACCATTTATTGAAGAGACTATCATTTCCCCATTGTGTCCTTTTGGAGCTCTTGTCGAAAATTAGTTACCATATATATTTGGATTTATTTCTGGGGTCTCTATTCTATTTCACTGGTGTTTTTTTATGCCAGTACCATACTGTTTTGATTACTATAGTTTTGTAATATAATTTTAAATCAGGAGATATGATGCCTCCAACTTTGCTTTTCTTTCTCAATATTGCTTTGGCTAGTCAGGGCTCTTGTGGTTCCATATATATTTTTGAATTGTTTTTTCTATTTCTGTGAAGAATTCCATTGGAATTTCGATAGGAATTGCATTGACTCTGTATATTACTTTGGGTAGTGTAAACATTTTAGCAATATTAATTCTTCTAATCCATGAATATAGAATATTTTTCCATTTATTTTATCTTATTCAATGAAACGTGTGAGTTTTAAATGCATAATCATCTATGTCCCTTTAATATTTAAGAAAATGATATGTTTTCAAATATTTCAATTATTTCATTTGATGTAATTTTCAAGATTGAAGAAACTAATATACATAGTTGTCCTGTTTTCGATTTGACAATATGTTTACTAAGAGACATACCACTAGCTTACAAAATTACCTCCACAATTTGCAAAGTATTAAAAAAAAAGACAATAAAATTTTCTACTAAGAAAGATTAGATTTAGGAAAATATATTTTAAGAATGTTTACAATTATAATAGCTATCATTTACTAACCAACTATTATGTGTGCCAGGCACTGTGCTAAATGCTTCATGATGCTACATTTTCTTTAATGTAATTCTCATGTTCATCCCATGAGGTATTATCCCTAGTTTTTTTGCGCTTGTTTTTTTGTTTTGAGATGGAGTTTCACTCTTGTTGCCCAGGCTGGAGTACAATGGCGTGATCTCGGCTCACTGCAACCTCCGCCTCCCAGGTTCAAGCAATTCTCCTGCCTCAGCCTCCTGAATAGCTGAGATTACAGATGCCCACCACCACACCCGGCTAACTTTTTGTATTTTCAGTAGAGATGGGGTTTCGCCATGTTGCCCAGGCTGGTCTCAAACTCCTGACCTCAGGTGATTCACCCGCTTTGGCCTACCAAAGTGCTGGGATTACAGGTATGAGCCACCGTGCCCGGTCCATCCCTAGTTTTTAAAAATATTTAATTGACAAATAAAGATTGAATATATTCAAGGTTTTGATAGATGTATACATTGTGTAATGATTACCACAACCAAATTAACACATCTATCACCATCCAAGCTGTATATTGGATCTCTAGAACATACTCATCTTCTAACTGAAAGTGTGTTTGTTGAGTCATATTTTTATTAAGCAAATTACTTTTTAAGCATTCACATATTTCTGGAGATTCTAATCTGAACCCATTGACTGAATTCAACCCAGAAAAAAAGTCTTATTTGAACATTGCCCTACATTTTTGTGTTTAAATACTAAGGAAACATTCTAATTAGCCACAAGCCACACTACCTCCCTGTGGTGTTACACAAAGTGCGTTATACTCAATTACACTGCCTCAGTCCTATAAACATTTGAGTTGTTGAACTTTGATTTAAACCAAAACAAAAACAACCAACAACAAAAAACCACCATGAGGTTACAAGTGCAGTCAGTATAATATTTTATGATTCAAAGGGAACTGAATTTAAAGTATGACTGGATATTCAAAGAGAACTGAAATTTGAGCCCTGTATAAACCATTCAACATTTACTCATTATAATCAATTAATATTTATAGTAGTGTATACTGCTCGGAAAGAATGGAGACCAAAAAAAATTCTTAACAGTATGGCCCCAGGTTTAAGATATAGTAAACACTAATTGTGGTTGTAATTCTATCTGTATCTGCTTAAGTCATCTACATTTACAGCTTCAGCATTTTTGTCTGGGAAACAGAGATAAGGCTTACCTTTGTCATAGCGGAATTAGGAAAGCTTAGTTTGGAAGAGGGAAAGTTCTTTGAAAAGGATACATAAATAGTCTTACTACATATTATAGTCCTAATACCAACGTATTTAGGAAAATCCAATTAGGTATTAAGACATTGCTCTAGAAAATTCATTTTTCTTTTCTTAATCAAAGTACAATTTTCAAAGAAAAATTACTTTTATCCCTAAATAATCTTTCCATGTCCCTCTGGCTTGTGAGGTGTCAGGTCTCAGCAGTTTTCAACATGAGCTCCTCTAAGGCAGGAGCTTGCCGTCCTCAGGGGCAGATGACATCAAGAATTCTTAAAGACAAATGCCTTTTTCAAATACATGTTAATACCAGTAGAGCCACAAACCAACCTAACAGAAAAATTTTAAAGGTAGGAAGGACTAAAAGAAGTTTTATACTTTGTAACCGCCTGGCAACAATTTTCTTTTTTCCACTTTCATATTGCCATGGCAATAAACAGACTTATTCAACAGTTAATAAATAGGTGAAAAATACCACCAGACAGCTATTTATTTCATTGATTTATAGGGCCTTGGCCCATTGGATATGTTGGCAGCATGGAGCACTTCTTGCCAATGATTCTGCTTCAATAAATCCCAAGTAGTTCCAAAATATTGGCATTTGGGGATGCTAAAGCCACTTCCTGTCACATTCATTTTTCATGACTTTTCCTACTGCCTCAGATGAAGAGACTCTAGAAAAAGCAACTGGAAAATATATTTATCTTGCTCACAGGCTTTCAATGTACATGTAGAATTATTGGTCAAGCAATGGCAGAGACACCAACCCTTCTCAACCCCATATTAAATTTTAACCTAAAGAAATTCACACAAAAAAATATAAAAACAGACATAGAAATCAAATTTCTTGGAACTTTTTTCAATTTAATCCAAATACAGCAATAGGCAGAGGCACTTAAAACCTTACGGCTCAGCTTTTAAAAGCTGTCCTAGAGCAAGTAGAAGTGGAACTCAATTGACTGAATAGCAAGCTCTATATGATTCAGTGGTAGGAGAGAGTATTTTGTCTCTGGAGAATGGGTATTTCAACCACTCTTTCAACTTACTACCATTTAAATGGAGAATTCCAAGAAAGGAGTTTGATATTAGCATATCCGGGATCATAATGAAATATGCTGGGGCTTTTCAGCATACTAGGGAAAAGGAATTTGGATAAGAATATCTGTTATAATTTTGAAGAGAATACCTTGTTAATTGCTCCATTCTGGAGCAAGAAAATGGATTTTTAACCAATGAATTTATGAAATTAGCAGCTAAATTTCCGGCTACAGATTTTGTTCTCTTTTTTACTTGCAATAATACAGAATATGAGTTTATGAGTCACATTTACTCATTAATAAAGCAATGAATTTTCTCTTTAACTACAGATCAAGGCACTTTTAAAATCCTACAGCAAAAGGAATCCTCCCACTTAGAGAAATCACTAAGCAGAAGGCTGCCAGGTTCAGCTCCAGTGTTCCTGGGCAGAGAGCTTTCCTGACAGAATTAAAGCAACTATGCAAAGTTCACGGCGTACCTATCTAATCTGGTAAGACCCTGAAATTCACAAACATACCCAATGCTGGGGACTGTGATATTCATATGTCAAAAATTTGGGGGCAACTAAAGAATGCAGACCATCTTCACAAATGTGAGAGTATTTTGCTAAGTCCTACCCCATAATTTGAGCTGGGAAAGCCTCTGTTGTGGCAGGGCCCTACACTTCCCTTTCAGCACCAGTTGGTTATAAAAATAGGCCTCCAGGGAATAGAATGTGGTCAATGGTGAGATATAATAAAGCAGTCAGTGTGTTCCATTAGGCTTATGAGTTGCGAAGTTCCCTCAGAGCCAATTTTGGGAGTAGCAGCCTGCCAGCAGCAAACACATATGTTTCACCCAGATTATTAAATGTTTTTATCAATCAAATCGCTGATGAAAGAATGTTCTTTTTCATAGAAGAAATTCTACTAACAATGCAGAAGAAATAAGGGCATTGGAAAATCACCCATTTTGTAAACTCTAATGAATAAAGGATATGAATCTCAATGGGAGCTAAGACTAGTAAGCGACAATTGATGGTGAATTTTACAAAAGACAGTCAGTTAATGCCACCTGAACCCACTACTCAACCTTAAAACACCATTAAAGTGGAACAATCAGTCATTCTGTGCTTACCATCTGTGAATTATTCTTGCTGGAGTAATTGAATTTAAATCTAGTTGAGCCTCTAGATCAAGACACTAAGTCTGCAAGAAATACATAAAATTGAGGATGATATTAAATAAGGATGTAATCAGCCAACTTCAAAATGAGAAAACTGTTACAGGAAAAATGTCCCAGTTTAAGAAATAAATGACATGCAAAAGTGGGGTAGGGGAGTGCTGCTAGAGATCAAAAAAGACTTCAGAACCTCAGAAAAATAGTAGTCAAATTCAACATCTGAACCTTATTTGGATACCAAATCAAAACAAACAATTGTAAAAAGGCATTTTTGAGACAAATGTGGGAATCTTAAAAAAACATCATTTAATCAGATGGTATTGTGGAATCTTTTCTAATTTATAGTGGTATTTTTAAATCTTTAGCTTTTAAACATACTACAATCAACCCTTGAGCAGCACAAAGGTTAGGGGTGCCAAGTTCCATGCAGTTCAAAATTTGCATATAACTTTTAACTCCCCAAAAACTTAACTAATAGCCTACTTTTGAACAGAGGCCTCATCAATAACATTTACAGTCAATTAGCACATATTTTGTATGTTACATGTGTTATATACTGTGTTCTTACCATAAAGCAAGCTAAAGAAAACGTTATTAAGAAAACCATAAGAAAGAAGAAATATATTCACTAAGTGGAAATGGATTACCATAAAGGTCTTCATCCTCATCATACTCACGTTGAGTAAGCTGGGGAGGAGGAGGAAATTGAGAGGTTGGTCTTACTGCTTCAGGGGTGGCAGAGGTGGAAGAGATGGAAAGGAAGGCAGGACAGGCAGGCACAGGCAGTGTAATTTTAATGAAAATATATATATATATAAAAATGGATCCAGGCAGTTCAAACTCATATTGTTCAAGTGTCAATCATAAAGTATTTATGAGTAAAATATTTCATGGATTTGTTTTAAATATGCCACCAGACTATGAAGATATGGGGGGAGGGGATAGATGAAATAAGATTGGCAAAATTTAATAACTTTCGAAGCTGGTTAATGGGTACATGAGGGTACATTTTGCTATGCTACTATTTTGTGTATTTGAAATATTGCATAATAAAAAGACTAAAAAGAGAGAGGAAGAATTGCTATGGAAGGTTGTTCCCTTAGTTTAGTCCCCCACTAAAAGAATCCATGGACAGACAAAAAGTTTGCAGGCAGGAAAGTGGACATAATGAGAGGAAAGAGAAGCAAACAAGAGGAAGAAAAGTATGAGAGCTGAGAAAAGTAGCTGCAGGTCATTTTGGTCTTTCTAAAGGAGAAGATATGAATTCACCATTACAACTGATTCTGCCTTTTTTAAGGAAAAATAATCTCACATCAGCCCTTGGGCTAATCACATGTTCTCACTCATCATTCTTAGTGAGAAATTAGGAAATTATGTGAACGTAGATATTGAGTTTGAAAAGATAAACTATATATATTGTTGATGCAGATTATTGTAAAAATATATTTTCCAGAGTGATGTCTCTAAGCCTTTATTGTTTATTTTCACAGTAATTTTTTCTCTATACATGGATTTAAATAATACAATTGTTTTTTCCAATGGAAACGGGTAGGTTCAGGGACAGGGAAAGGGCAGGTATATTGAGAGTTGATTATGTAGATAAGAATATGAGACCCCTAGGATGGCAGAAATGTAAGTAGGCATGATCTCCAAGTGCTTTAAAAGCAAATTAAACTGGGCTCAGCACAGTTCAACCTGGACAGGAATACTGCCACCTTTCTGTGATATGCCATGTTACTCAAACTAAAAACCCCTCAATGTGCAGATGCTGGATAATTGTAACCTGGCATAATTACCCTGGTGGGAGCCATTGGTCAAGATCACTTGCCTGTGGGATTTCTTTGAAAGGAGTAAATGTGTTCACTGTCAGCTGTTCCAAGAAAGAGTAGATCCTGGGGCCAAAATGGGATCTAAAAAGACAGAGTCTAGAGAAACAGATAAATTCCTTTCTCTCTCTGAAAACTGAATATGGCCTCCAAGTGTCATCAGCCCTCGGGACACCATCTGTGACTCATCCTCATGGATCCAGGCATATGGAGCTAAGAGGGTTCTCATGTAGAAATGGTTTTAAGTTACATGTCCTATATGTCCCTTCCAATGTCCTTGAATCTTCATTAGAGTTTTGTCAGTGTTGTGACCAGGTTTTGGCCATTTCACTGGGACACTCAAGAAAGGGCTTGTGCCCATATTCATGCAAAGAAGAAAAAAAAAAAAACACCATACACACAAAGTTACCATTCAGAAACCAGAGTGAGCAGCAGACTCAGGTACATATCAAAGCAGAAATCCAGGCCCGGGCCTGGTGGCTCATGCCTGTAATCCCCACACTTGGGGAGGCCAAGGTAGGCGGACCACTTGAGGTCAGGAGTTGAAGACCAGCCTGGTCAACATGATGAAACTCTGTCTCTACTAAAACTACAAAATCGGGTGGGTGGGGATCACCTGAGGGTAGGAGTTCAAGACCAGCCTGGCCAACATGGCAAAATCCCAACTCTACTAAAAAAACAAAAATTAGCTAGGCATGGTGGCAAGTGCCTATAATGCCACCTACTTGGGAAGCTGAGGCATGAGAATCGCTTGAGCCCGGGAGGTGGAGGTTGCAGTGAGCCAAGATAGTGCCACTGTGCTCTAGCCCGGAGATAGAGCAAGACTCTATCTCCAAAAAAAAAAATTAGCTGGGTGAGGTGGTGCATGCCGGTAATCCCAGCTACTCTGGTGGCTGAGGCACGACAATCACTTGAACCAGGAAGCAGAGGTTGTAATGAGCCAAGATTGTACCTCCAGCCTGGGCAACAGAGAGAGAGTCTTTCTCAAAAAAAAAAAAAAAAAAAAGAAAAAGAAAAAGGAAAAACTTCAAAGCTAAATGGCTTAACACCAGCACAGAGTTTTTAAAACAGGTAAGCATCCAGATTTCCAAAGAACCTGGTGAAGACCGTACTTATTTCTGGAAGCCAGAGTGAAAGCATGAAGACTCTGTGATGTAGAGTATTAATGCAAATGTGTTCTCACATACTAATGTGGCACATACTAGTTAAAATTATAAAGGGAAAATTTAATTTTAGTTTGGATTTTAAAAAATTAAAAAGCAGTGCATTCAATTGCAAAGAAAAACATGCTGCAGCTGAAGCTCTGACCAAAAAAAGCTCAGGAAGAAAATGAACCCGAAATTAACTTTGTTAGATTTATGTATGCACACAGGTGTGTGTTTGTGTGTGTGTCTATGTGAGTAACTGATACAGAATTGCATCAACCTTTACTAGATCCACATCTCTTAATGTCAAAGAAATGGAAAAGGATTTTGTTAGATATTAAATTTTGTATCAGACCCCTGATTTTGCTGGTGGCCAAATGCTCTGAATATGATGGTTTGGTTCTATTTGGAGAACTATAGTGTTCATCAGTTGATGCCATCAGACTTCAGGGCACATTAACTTATGATAAACAGCAGAACTGACCTCTTCCAAAAAGATAATGGTGTGAACACAAGTGACCAACCTCCCCAACAGATGCCAATTAGAATGACACCAGCCCAGACTTGACTCTACCTTCACTACTGAAACTATGTGACAGAATCTTCTTGGGCATCTGACTCTAGCTGGCCTCTGCATAACATTCCTTACTCCCATCTCTAAGACGTCAGCTGAGAGTCACTTACCTGATAGAGTCTAAGATTAAATGTGAGTAGGTGGCACTGGACCTCCTCCCAACACTTGATTCTCCTCCCACCTCCTCACCCATGTGTCCTAAGCAGGCGGGAAATCCAGTTCTTGTGTCTAGTTCATTCCAATATCCCCCGTTCTTATCAACACATGCTCAGTCAAGGATAAATTATCCTTTATCCTATCACCTTCTGATTAATACCCACTATACTTTTCCCTCCACACAAATATTTCTATCAAATGACTATAGCCTTTTCTGGTTGTCTCTAAACAGATCTAATCTTGGCAAAATCTCATCATATAAATTCACAGGAATCATCAGTTGAATAATTTACCAACAACTCATTGTCCCCATCTGTGTACCCAACACCACATCAAGTCCTAACTACACTTTCCAAAATATACCAACATTAGGAATTTTTTAACTTACTAATTTTACTTTTTTATTTCACCATCACATATATTGCTTATTATGTCCCTGGAACTGTTCTAAGTGCTGCTACAGAGATTAACTCATTTAATCCAAACAGCTAATATAGATTGACCACTTATTATGTACTTAGGTATTAGACACTACTAAAGGAACAGAAAAATATAATTCCCTAAACTTCAAGACCTTGAAATGTAGTTGAGTAGATAAGACTTAAATACAAATAACCATAATACATCAATCAGTGCCATATAAGTGGTTCAGACAGCAAGTTTTATAGGAGCTTAGAAGTGGGAGAAAGATATACTGACACATAGTAAATGTGCAGTCAATGTTTGATTGAATTAAATTGAATCAGAGCACTTAATATTGAAAATAAAGACAGGCAGAGTGACATGAAACTTGATAATCAGAAAATGTGCAGGAAAATTGCATGTTTCCCTGCATTATATGCAGGTTTTCTTTTAAATGGGTTTTTACTTAAAATAATACAAAAACATATTAAAGGGACACATTTTCTTAAACAATATCACCACTACACATGGGAATTCCTGCAGATGGTGTATCTGATAATATGCTAAAAATGTTATCATAATTATAATTCATTCTGCCTTTTGATAGAACATCACTGTAATTGGTATATATTCTGTAGAGTTTGGATTAATTTGAGCCTGCTGAAAAAATGTCATTTGATTAACAAAGTTTTTTCTCTAATGTTGAATTGGTTTTTCAGTTTATTTCAAATACTCCAAAAAAGCAGACCATGACATTATTCTAAAAGTTCACACTGAAAATTCAAAAAGTCACATTTTGGGGGAAACACTACCCAGGCAGTACCATAGACATGAAGGAGTGGCGACAAGACTCTATCTCACTTCTTTTCTGTGACATCGATTCATAAATTGAGATTAGCATGCCTAAAATATCACTAATGGTTTAGCACACTGGTATGATTTTCATGGCAGAATCTCAGAACTGAAGTATTTGTTAAAATGGCAAGCCCATAAATTGAATCAAAATGTTCCCATTAAAATGGAAGACTCATAAATTAAGATTCCAGGTAGTAATACCAGTATCCCAACCTGAATGAGATCTTAGAATTCCCATGTGTAGTCAGGAAGAAAAGAAAAGATCTTGCAGAACAAGAAAGCAAGGGCACCTTCTGAAAAAAAAAAAAAAAAACTAGTAAGGACAGGATGTAATGAACATACTAATATAAAACATATTAAGTGACCTGGATAAAGAATAGGCTACCATAGAGTAGGCAGCGTAGAGCAGGGAAAAGTACAGTCAGGAAACCAGGGCTCCTACCAGCGTCTCCCTCATTGATTAGACGAAGGGCCCTGGTCACTTGAGAAGAGATGAATAGGTCTGGATGATAGTGTCCATTAAGATCCCTACTACACTTCCTGCTGTGGACTGGCCCCTAAGGAGCCTCTGACTATTACTGAGTTTCCCCTGAAGTTGCTGCTTTGATCCAGCTATGAGGGTTGCCATCTTGGTGAAAGTGTTCTCTTTGAAATAAATAAGTTGGCATATAGTTCCTACATTTTCATCTTGAAATCTGGTTGTCCTGTATTCAATCTTTCTGAGATGTAATCACTATATTGTTGACATTATTGATCTGTGCACCCCCATACTATGAGACCACTTTAATAACAATAATCACAACTAATATTTATAGCATTTTATATCATGTGTCAGACACTACACTAACAATGTCTGCCCACCCCTGGCAGTGAGAAAACATTTGTTAATGTATTTATTTAAGGTCCTAAGCACAGTACCCAGCATAGGGTAGATGCTTAATAAATATTTGTTGAATAGGTGAGCAAGTAAACCTTAAAAACCCAAGAAATTCCTAGCCCTGCCCTTCCTAAGGAAAAAAGCATTCACAGCAAGAGAAAGAATCTGCCCTCCCTGGTGCCTTAATTAACAGCACGTGGAATGACAAACACAGGCCCACTTTTCATGACAGTATCTCTAACTTGGCTTTCTTAACTTCAACCACTTCCTGTACATCATGTCTAAAATATGAATTACAAGAGTCTAAGTCTTACCCTCTTTATGTCTCAGACTAGAATATTCAACATCCCATGCCTGATAAATATTAATATATGTTGAATCAGAAGGGAGGTCTTTTTTAAGCAACACAGAAGATTCAACACATGAAAGCAACTTACAAAAGCCAAATATGAGTGTGAATGCAGAGTCAAACTCCAGTTTCCAAGAACTATAAACACTAATCTGAGTTTGAAACCTTCTTTTGGCTGGAAAATTCCCACTGAAAAAATGATAAAGGATTTCTCTACATTTAACTTTCCTTTTTTTTATTTTTTCAAGGCTGTTTCTCAGTGTGAAAGATTTAGCTTTCTTTAGGTATCATTCTGAGATGAAGGAGAAAGTGAAAGGGATACTTACAGAAAACCTATTCTTGAAAAAGTCCAATATTCACACATTTATTCATTTAATAGGTATTTATTGCAAATCTATTACATGCATGACACTTTGCAGGGCACTGGCTATGTAGTAATAACTAGGACCTTGCAATCTGGTGGGAGAGACACATAGCAATCAGGACTGTGTGGTCCCTGTTTCTTAACAGGAAGCTGCAAAACACAGGAAGGTCACCTATCTCAGCTGGATACTATACCTAGACTAGATTACATGCAGAGCAAAAGGGTCACTCTGCAAATAAACATTTCAGCATGCTCTTTAGAGCAAGGGTGGCAGTTGAAATATCTTCTCAGGCAATGCCAAAACCAACGCTGGAAATCTGTGGGTGAAAAGCAAAGGCAGGTTTCGAAAACTGTCCTGTGTTTGTGCTAGTGTACTCAATGATATTATGATGCTTTTGACTACCTAGTAAAGATGTTCCCCGATGAAAACTTAGCCAACAAAGGCCTAAAATAACCTGATGATTTCAGGAAACGAGATCATCTATACTTTCCCTCAGTGCAATCCAAAAGAATTTATTGAGATAAAGCCTCATCAACTTATTTTCTTTCTAAATCTCTATATAAAACTACCTTTAATATGTTTTTAAATGCAGATATTCTTCATGCCAGAGTATGGCATGAATAAAAATACTGTAAATGCAGTTTTGCACACTTGTTTCTTCATGGGCATCATCAAGTATTTTACATAATAATGTCATGATACAGATTTCTTCCCACTGAAGAAAGAGCTGAAATGTAGGGTAAATAACAAATATTTCATTATTTGTGTTTTCCCATCAAATGCTACAGATTCCAATAGTTTAACCCGGAATAATGTACTAGTTTTCCTTTTTCTATTCAATTAGTCTATGATGGCACATAGTAGATTCCCACTGCAGCTGATAAAATAATATCCTTTCAAAGGAACCGGTGATTTTAATGTTTCCAGTTAAACAATAAATAAGATTGCATTAAGTAGGTTACTAATGGGGTTGATAAAATGTGATCCCTTTAAAGAAACTGGTGACTTTAATGCTTCTGGTTAAATAATAGTATTACTAGTGCTATAGGCTGAATATTTGTGTTCCCCTAAAATTCATACGTTGAAATCCTATCCCCCAAGGTATTAGGAGGTGGAGCCCTTGGGAGGTGATTAGGTCATGGGAACAGAGACCCCATGAATGCAATTAGTGCTCTTACAGAAGAGGCCCAGGAGAGATCCTTTGTCTCATCCACCATATAAGGACACATCAAAAAGATGGCAGTCTATGAACCAATAACGGGTTCTCAACACACAGAATCTACCTATGCCTATAGCCTCCAAAACTGTGAGAAATAAATTTCTCTTGTTTATAAGCCACCCAGTTTATGGCATTTTGTTATAGCAGTCCAAACAGACTAACAGCTAGCACTAATGTCTTAAGTATGACTGTGTGGCAAGGGAAAGAGAACGTAATCAAGGACTGAGCTAGTACAGAATGGGTGGCCTTCCATCTTCAATTAAAAAGCATTTGTTAATATTACAAAAAAGAAATAGAAAGTTAACCTGGAAATAAATAAATATATAAACGTCAATGTTGTGCCAAGTGTACCAAGAGTGCTAGGGAAACTGGAAAGCATTTAGCTCAAGAAAAAAAATACTGTAGTTTATATACAAAGTCATTTCTATAAGAGTCAAATATTCCCATTTAAAAATTATCATGTCTCACTGTATAGTTGCATTGAATTTTCTTATTGCCAAAGTAAATGCCAAAAATGTAGGAAGAAAAGATTAAGGAGAAAATAAATTACCAAGATTTCTACTTACAGCAATATGGTGGATAAGAGTCAATGAATAGCCCTCAAGCTTGAAATAATAACATATTGATAAAATTATGAAATGAACAAATTCAATTCAATGCAAAACTGAACAGGAAAGAAAGTAAAGTATTCATAAAGTCCAAAAATAACGTGAAAGCAAGGAACCCCAAGAGTAATCAAACACCAAAGTTAGCTTTTATCCTAAGGTTTCTCATGAGCCCTAAGGACTTTAAGCTTACACTTTGAGGCTGTGAAGATCCCAACACAAAGGAAATAAAGCCTATGATTTCCTCAAAATGAGTTAACCAATTCTTTTTAACTACATATAAAAGCTAGGACTCCTTGGTCCCAGATGAGAAATGAATCCCACTGAACAAAAAGAAACAGCAAAATCTTGCCTGTCTTTACCTTGGCACTAGGTGGAGAGAAAAATATCCCTGAGAGTTAGTAACAAGCTAGTTCTCACATAAGTTTGCAGCCCCAATTCACACCACCTGTGTGAGTCCTCAATCAAAATTCAATTCAAAGTTGTTCAAGTTTGGTAGTTCCACTAAGCAACTGGCAAAAGCCAATGCTAACCCTATCTAGAGGAACTCAACCAAAGAAAATGAAGAGTCCACAATAAAAACATTACAAAACACACAAGGGAAAAAAAGGCACTATGACCAAGAAACATAAAACAGATCCCAGAAAAGGTCTGCGAAGACCACAGGTAATGTAATTGTCAGGCACTGAAAATAAAATAATTACACTGACTAAGTTTTAAAGATAACAGGGGAACTTGAAAATGTGAGAAAGAAACAAGAGAGCATAAGAAATTATTAAGCATACTGAGTTGAAACAAATAGAGATGAATGTTAAATGAACTCGAAACCTCAATGGAGGAATAAAATAGCAGACAAGATGCAGCTATAAAGAGAATTGGTGGTCTACAATATAGATATTAAAAATTATCAAAAATGAACTCAAGAAAAAAAAGATGAAAATAATGAATAAAAGGTTAAGAGCCAGAGAGGATAGAGCTAGAGGTCTAATATATGTTCAATCAGAGTTCCATTTAAGACAGGCAATATTTGAAAAAACAATGACTGATACATTTGCAGAATTGATAGAAGACTCTACTTCTCAGATCCAAGAACCCCAATATATCGAGGCTCCCAGACACTTCCCACTCCCAGACACATCACTGTGAAACTGCAGAACATGAAAAGAAAAAAATAAGTCAAATATAAACAGAAAGAAAGGATAAAGCATCAACAAAGGAAGGACAATTAGATTGACAGCTGACTCTTCAATAACAATGGGATGCAGAACATAGTGAAATATAGACAATTATTACAATGTATTAAGAGAAAATAACTGCCAATCTCAAATACAATAAGACAGTGGAACAATCTTTTCAAAACGAAGGAGTCCTACGTATAACAAAACTTGTGCCTTACCTTTAAAAAATGAAAATTTAAAAAAAAATCCTCTAAAGCATATACTGCATCAGAAGAAAGATGACTACAGGTAGTCTGAAGAAATGGTAAGAAAACATATTGGTAAATATGCAGATAAAACCAAACAAATATTTACTATATGAAACCTAATTAAGAATATATTAAATTATAAAAATGTAATTTCAAAGTAGTGGGGGAAATGATGAATCATTCAATCAATAGTATTAGGAAAACTGAGCAGCCATTATTTTTAATTATACTTTATGTTCTAGGGTACATGTGCACAACGTGCAGGTTTGTTACATATGTATAGATGTGCCATGTTGGTGTGCTGCACCCACTAACTCATCATTTATATTAGGTATATCTCCTAATGCTATCCCTCCCCCTTTCCCCACCCTACAACAGGCCCCTGTGTGTGATGTTCCCCTTCCTGTGTCCAAGTGATCTCATTGTTCAGTTCCCACCTATGAGTGAGAACACGCAGTGTTCAGTTTTCTGTTTTTGCAATAGTTTGCTCTGAATGATGGTTTCCAGCTTCATCCATGTCCCTACTATTGAGATAATCATGTGGTTTTTGTCTTTGGTTCTGTTTATATGCTGGATTACATTTATTGATTTGCATATATTGAACCAGTCTTGCATCCCAGGGATGAAGCCCACTTGATCATGGTGGATAAGCTTTTTGATGTGCTGCTTGACCAGCCATTTTTGAAAATAGATGTCTGTTACTCAAGTGGATAAAGAAACTGTGGTATATATATTTACGATGGAGTGCTATTCAGTTATACAAAGGAATGAGTTAATGGCATTCACAGCAACCTGGATGGAATTGGAGACTATTATTCTAAGTGAAGTAATTCAGGAATGGACAACTAAACATCATACATTCTCACTCATAAGTGGAAGCTAAACCAAGAGGATGCAAAGGTATAAAAACAATACAACAGTCTTTGGGAACTTGGGGAGAAGGGTGGAAGGAGGGTGAGGGAAAAAAGACTACAAATTGAGTTCAGTGTAACTGGTAATGGGTGCACCAAAATTTCACCAATCACCCCTAAAGAACTTACTCATGTAATCAAATACCACCTGTTCCCCAAAAACCTATGGAAATAAAAAAAGTATTAAATAAATAGATAAATAAATAAAATGGATGTCTGTTATGGACTCAATTGTGTTCCTTGCAAAATTCACAGGTCAAAGACTTAACCCCCACTGTGACTATATTTGGAGATACGGTATATGAAAAATTCATAAAGGTTAAATGAAGTCATAAGGGTAGGCCTGAATCCAATAGAACTGGTGTCTTTATAAAAGGAAGAAATATTAGAGACCTCTGTCTCTCTGAGCGAGCACAAAAGAAAGAGCATGTGAGGACACAGCAAGAAAGCAGCCCTCTATTAACCAAGAAGAGAGGCCTCACTGGAAGCCTGCCCCAACTGCACCTTGATCTTGGACTTCCAGTTCCAGATATGAGAAAATAAATGTCTGTTGTTTAAGCTGCCCAGCCTGTGGCACGTTGTTATGTCAGCTAGCTGACAAATATATCTTGTGTTCCATTTTTTAAAATTTCAGATATATTGAAACTTAAATATAAAATTAAAATGTTAAAAACTAATAACTATATGTAAAATTTCAAATATTTTGAATAACAGATGTATTTCCAAGCATGATAACAAATCAAAAAGAAAACACTGATTTAATACCAACTTTTAAATGTATGACAAAAATATAAGAAAGGCAAAATTTAAATGGCAGACTTGGAAAATATTTGTAATATAAATGAGCAAGAGATAATTTAAGAAGTTGTACAAACAATGTGTAAAGGGAAATTACTCCAGTTTACAAATGGGCAAAGCATATGATCAGACAACTCACAAAAGGGTGAAAATAATGGGTTAATAAACATGAGAAGCAAGCAACATCCTTATTAGTGAAGATCACACACATTATGACTACAAGCAATCAATTTTGCTTGTAAACAATTAAGATTAAATTGTATTTTCCCATAGTTCGAGAGGGTATGCAGGCACATTTGACAATATGTATTATGTTCTTTGGCTTCATCCTTTCATCTTAACAGGAATTTAAGGAGAAAATTGGACAAGAATGCAATAATATATATGAATGCGTGCGTGTGTGTGTGCGTGCGTGCATGTGTTTGGATGTTCATTATAGGGCTGTCTCAAGTAAAGAAAGTAAATAGTTGAGACTTGTTTTTCAGTGCAAAACTGGTTAAAGTAAGTAAAAATAGAACCTACAATGGGATATTATCCAATCTTTATAAATTGTGAAGATAGAGAAAGATACTAGGATTATATTAGTAAATGGCTATTATCTTGTAAGTAAAGCAAGCTAAAATTGTAGATATAGTGTGATGTCACTATGTTTGAAAAAAATATATATATACATAATATATAAATTCATACTTGAGTAACTACTCAGGATATTTTCTGTCATTGCAGCTGCACAATCAAAAAATACCCCTATGCAAAAGTTAAAACTCTAAACCACATTCGTTGACGATGTAATTCTCCATAGTTTTATACATTTCAGAGCTCATTATGTTTGATGGCAATTAGGCTAAAAATGCTCTAATTCTTCATATCACCATCATGTTCAAATTACACATATACTTGATGAATGCACATGTTACTAGTCCCAAAGGAAAATACTGATTTAATACTAATCAAAATTACTAACATGTGCATTCATCAAGCTTCAATGAAAAATGCTTTCTTAGCTTTATTTTTTCAGTTTTTCAGAAAAATAATTTTGATTTTAAACTTCTTTAACTTCTGCATTTAAATGATATTTAAGTTTTGATGGTTTCGTTATTTCTTTAACCAGTACACCTCAACAAATCGAGCATCCAAAAAGTAAAATTCACTATGTCTGCCGTCCAACCAAAGATTACCATGCCTGAAAAAAGAAACCAGAAAAATGGAATGCATAGTAAGGAGAAGACTGTGTTAGAACTGACACAAATGTTATTAGTAGCAGACAAGAACATTGAAAGACTTGTTGTAATTTATACATTCAAATTAATTTGCAGAGACACACAAAATATTTGAAAGATCCAAACTGCATTTCTAGATATGATAACTACAATGCATAAAATGAAAATAAATTGATGGGATTAATAACAGAAAAGATATTGAAGAAGAAATGATTAGCAAAGTTAAAGATGCAACAATAGAAATAATCCAAAAAAATGAAGAGAAAAGAGAATTTTTAAAAATAATGTAGCATCAGGGAGCTGTGAGACAAATACAAGTGTAATAATATGTGTCTTCGGAGGTCCTAAAAAGGAAGGGGATTAAAAAGATGAAAAATTTTTGAAAATTTTATAGCTGAAATTTTCCTAAGTTTAGTGAAAATCGTCAACTCACAGATTCAAGAAACTCAATTAACTCCAAGGAAAAGAAATGTGAACAAAATTACACCAAGACATGTCATTATCAAATTGAAAAAGAGAAATCTTTACAGTGCCTATTCAAAAGATCACTGAATCCAGGAATTGGTTTTTTGAAAAAATTGATAAGATATACCACTAGCTAGACTAATAAAGAAGAAAAGAGAGAAGATACAAATAAAAAACAATTAGAAATGGTGAAGGGTATGTTACTACTGACCCCACAGAAATAAAAATAACCAAATAACCATCAGAAACTACTACGAATGCTTCTATTCATACAAACTAGAAAATCTAGAAAAGATGGAGAAATTCCTGGGCATATACACCTTCCTAAGACTGGAATAAACTGATTCCCTGAACAGACCAATAACAAGCTCCAAAATTGAATCAGTAATAAATAGCCTATCAACCAGAAGAAACCCAGGAACTGATGAATTCACAGCTTAATTCTACCAGATGTACAAACAAGAGCTACTACCATTCCTACAGAAACTATTCCAAAAAATTGAGGAGGAGGGACTCCTCCCCAACTTATTCCATGAGGCCAACTTCATCTTGATACTCAAACCTGGCAGAGGCACAACAAGAATAGGAAACTTCAGGCCAGTATCCTTGATGAACATCAATGCAAAAATCCTGAATAAAATACTGACAAACTGAATCCAGCAGCATATCAATAGCTAATACACCACTATCAAGTAGATTTCATCCCTGGATGCAACATTGGGTCAACATATGCAAATCAATATATACGATTCATCACATAAACAGAACTAAAAACAAAAACCACATGATTATCCCAATAAACCCAGAAAAGGCTTTCAATAAAATTCTACACCCCTTCATGTTAAAAACTTTCAATGAACTAGATACTGAAGGAACATACCTCAATAAGAGCCATCTATTACAAACCCACAGCCAACATTATACTGCATGGGCAAAAGCTGGAAGTATTCCCCTTGAAAACTGGCACAAGACAAGGATGGACTCTCTCACTACTCCTATTCAACATAGTATTGGAAGTCCTAGCCAGAGCAATCAGGCAAGAGAAAGAAATGGCATCCAAATAGGAGGAGAAGAAGTCAAACTATCTATTTGCAGACAACATGATTCTATATCTAGAAAACCCCATAGTCTTGGCCTAGAAGCTTCTTAAGCTGATAAGCAACTTTAGCAAAGTTTCAGGGTTAAAAAAAATCAATGTATTAATACAAAAATCACTAGCATTCATAAACACCAACAGCCGCCCAGCAGAGAGCTAAATCAGAAAGGCAATCGCATTCACATTTGTCACAAAAAGAATAAAATACCTAAGAATACAGCTAATCAGGAAGGTGAAAGAACTCCACAATTAGAATTATAAAACACTGCTGAAAGAAATCAGAGAAGGCAAAAAAAAAAAAAAATGGGAAAACATCCATGCTCATGGATAGGAAGAATGAATATCATTAAAATGGCTATTCTGCTCAAAGCAATTTACAGATTCAATGCTATTCCTATCAAACTACCAGTGACATTCTTCACAGAGAAAAAAAAAAAAACATTTTAAAATTAATATGGAACCAAGAAAGAGCCCAAATAGCCAAGGCAATCCTAAGCAAAAACAACAAAGCTGGAGATACCATGTTACCTGACTTCAAATTACACTACACGGCCACAGTAACAAAAACAAGCACACAGACCAATGGAACAGAATAGAGAGTCCAGAAATAAGGTCACACACCTGCAACCATCTGATATTCAACAAAACTAACAAAAACAAATGATGGGGAAAGGATTCCCTATTCAATAAATGATGATGGGTAACTGGCTAGCCATATGCAGAAGACTGAAGCTGTACCCCTTCCTTAACCATATATAAAAATCAACTCAAGATGGATTAAAGACTTAAATGTAAAACCCAAAACTATAGAAACCGTGGAAGACAACCTAGGCAATACCATTCTAGACGTGGGAATGAGCAAAAGCTTCATGACAAAGACACCAAAAGCAATTGTAACAAAAGCAAAAATTGACAAGTGAAATCTAATTAAACTTAAGAGCTTCTGCACAGCAAAAAAAACTATCAACAGAGTAAACAGACAACCTACAGAACAGAATATTTTTGCAAACTGTGAATCTAATAGATATAATATCCAGTATCTATAAGGAACTTAAACAAATTTACAAGAGAAAAACAACCAACCAAATTAAAAAATGGGCAAAGGACATCAACAGATACTTTTCAAAAGAAGACATACATGCAGCCAACAAGCTTATGAAAAAATGCCCAATATTACTTATCATTAGAGAAATGCAAATCAAAACCACAATGAGATACCATCTCATACTACTCAGAATGGCTATTAATAAAAAGTCAAAAAATAATAGATGGTGGTGAGGCTGTGGAGAAAAAAGAACATTTATAGACTGTTGATGGGAGGTGTAAATTAGTTCGACCATTGTGGAAAGCAGCATGGCAATTCCTCAAGAACTAAAAGCAGAACTGCCATTTGACCTAGCAATCCCATTACTGGGTATATAGCCAGAGGAATATAAATCATTTTACGACAAAGCCACATGCATACAAATGTTCATTGCAGCACTATTCACAACAGCAAAGATATGGAATTAACCTAAATGCCCATCAATAACAGACTGAATAAAGAAAATGTGGTTTGTATATGTCATAGAATACTATGCAGCCATAAAAAAGAATGAGATCATGTTTTTGTGGGAACAAAGATGGCGCCGGAGGCTGTTATCCTCAGCAAAGTAATGCAGGAACAGAAAACCAAATACCACATGTTTTCACTTACAAGTGGGAGCTAAATGAGGAAAACTTACAAACACAAAGAAGGAAACAACAGACACCAGGGTCTACTTGAGGGTGGAGAAAGGAAGGAGAAAGAAGAGCAGAAAAGATAACTATTGGGTGCTGGGTTTAATTCCTGGATGATTAAATAATCTGTATAACAAACACTTGTGACACAAGTTTACCTATGTAACAAACCTTCACATATGCCCCCAAACATAAAATAAAGGTTTCAAAAAAGATTTTAAGACTCCAGATTTCTATTTTTTAAAAAAAGAGAAGCCATTAAAAAGACCCATTATATATGTTCATTATGTTGAGTGTAGCTATTGTTTCATTCTCTCTCTCTCTGTCTCTGTGTGTGTGTGTGCCTGAAATTGTATATTTAAAATATGTGCAGTTTATTGTATGGCAAGTATACCCCCAATAAAGCTGTTTTCTAAATTTTGTTAGATTATTTTTTTCTTTCAATAAAGTCCTTTCTGAAAGGGCAGGTTAAAGACATGAGCATAGGTCTTTGTCTCTGCCTCAAATCTCAGAATCCTCTTTTTGTTTTGTTTTATGTTGCCTTTGCTTCTGTG
Organism: Colobus angolensis palliatus; assembly: GCF_000951035.1. Classification (NCBI taxonomy): domain Eukaryota; kingdom Metazoa; phylum Chordata; class Mammalia; order Primates; family Cercopithecidae; genus Colobus; species Colobus angolensis. The sequence continues at coordinate 3,798,608 of NW_012116411.1, forward strand.
TATAATCTTAGACAATATAGTCTTCTCTGTGGCCTGGTATAATGAAAAGAATATTGGGTTAGAAGTTAGAACCAATTTTTTTTATTTTTAATTTTTGTGGGTATATAGTAGATGTATACATTTATTGGACACATGAGATATTTGGATATAGGCATGCAATGCATAATAATCACATCAGGGTAACCAGAGTATCCCTTACCTCAAGCATTTACCCTTAGTGTTTCAAACAACCCAATTATACTCTCGGTTATTTTAAAATGAATGATTAAATTATTTTTTACTATAGTCACCCTGTTGTGCTAGCAAATACTAGGTCTTATTTATTCTGACTGTTTTTGTACTCATTAACCATTCCCCCTTCCCCCCAACACCCCCATCCCTGACTACCCTTCCTATCCACTGGTAGCAATGCTTCCACTCTTTATCTCCACGAGTTCAACTGTTTTGATGTTTGTCCAAACCAAATTTCTATTTTGGCACTAAATAGCTGTGTGACCCTGAACACTACTTAAACCTTCTTAGATTCACTGCTCTCATCCAAAAAATCAGGTTGGACTGTAGGATCTCTTAAATTTCTTCAGCATCTATGATTTCCTACAAATCAGATCCAGAGTACCACAGAAAGACTTCCTCTCAAAACTGATTGCAGAGCAACAGTAGGACTTGCATCTGGGCGTCATTAAATCACCTACTATTCAAAAGGAAACAGGAGCAATGAAAACAGAAAGAATGTTTGGCACTGAGTCCATAAGTTTCCACCTGCTGTACATTCAAAGGCAATCAGAAAAGGAAAAATAGTGACCTGTAGATTGGATATCAAATCAGGGAAGTCATTAAGGGTACAGTAACAAAGCAGGCAGCTCTGCCCTGTCATCCTGGGTAAGACACAGGCAAATGCACACAGGGCTGGCACAATGAGGCCATTTTAAATCAAAGATCAGGGCTTTGGACTAAATAGCCTGCGAAGACCCTCCTTCCTGCTCCAACACTCTCTGATTTGCATTTTTATTGTAGAATAAGGATTAAAATGGAGACAGATGAACATTTTTCACACCCAGTCCCAGTTTAATGTGCAATGTTTCTGCACAAAAATGTTTAATTGCTTTGCAGAAGTCACAAAGATGATTAAATGCCTCTTTCCTCTCCAAATGTGTATGACTATTAACTCTGCTTGTACAATATAGAAAACACGATGTTTTGGGATTATCTAGAATATGAACATGAACAATATTCCCTGAAATAGCTATCACTGGTATCTAACTCAGCAAATGCCTGCTGAACGGTGCTGTGTTCATTTCTCCTTTCGTCTTTGGCCCCTAAATGAACAACAAGTTTGGAGCAGTCATTTAAAAAAAAAAAATGTTTCTGCAGAATGTTACCTAGATTTATGGGTGGGTGTGGCAGATACTTCCAATAGCCATTCCTCTTTCACCTGCCTGCCTTCCCTAAAGTTTAAACACATTCCCAGCCTATCCCTGAAGCTATGTGTGGCCATTGGGACAAAAACAAGTCAGATGGGGGCTTTTAGGAACTTTCGCTTTTTCTGATGAGGCCTAGACACCCCCATCATCCATCCCAACCCACCCCACCACACTTGCTTCCTGCACTGAACACAGGTGTGATTTCTGGGCTGACTGCAGCTACAGTACAACAATGAAATTACATGTCAATATGCCAAGGACAGTAGAAGGAAAAGTTAGAAAAGGCTTAGGTCCCAAATGGCATAACTGAGTCAAAAAGATGAATAGGCAAATAAACACCTATTTGTTTAAGCCTCCATCAGCCAGGTTAACTAGTAGACTACCCACCTACTAGTTTTAGCAGAATATATTTCTCTTCGATACTGTAGGTTTAGGAAAAGGATTAATTGCCTTTTAGTTTGATAATGTGTCCTTTACATGCAAAACAAATAAAATTGATCTTTGATGTTTCTTAGTATAAGAAGACCATCATTATTTAACAGGGCTTGGATAAATAAGTCTTGGTTTTCATCAGTATTCCAAGAAGGAAATATTAGCATATATTGTCATCTCAGATAGACAACATATAAATACATGACTTGTATGTATATCATGATCTAGTTTGTATCATGATCAAAGCCACAGTGTCTTTCCTACTACCAAATACCATATATATTTAGCATTTGCCTGTTATCTACCTCAAAAGTCATAGTCATTTCATTCATTCATGTAATAAGTAGTTAAAATGCCTACTATTGTCAGACACTGACATTTCACATATTCTCAATGGATTAGTACAGGAATTTGTCAATCTTTGTCATCCAATGTGCTTTAAATTCTAAAACTTTACATTTTTATGCTACAAAGAAGGTGAACTAGTTATGATTTGTCATGTTATTTTAGCTATACTAAAAGTTTAGATGAAGGAAAAGTAAACTTGCTCTACAAAAGGCCAGATAATAAAAATTTTAGCCTTTATACACCATGTTGCCACTACTTAATTTTGTCATTTTAGCACAAAAACAGCCATAGACAATATGTAAATGAAGTAATGGCACTGTGTTGCAATAAAACTTTATTTATTAACACTGAAATTTAAATTTTATATAATTAACAGGTGTCACAAAGTGTCTTCTTTCTGACTTTTTTCAAACATATAACAATGTAAAAAAAAAAAATTCTCTTAGCTCACAGGTCATACAAAAACAGGAAGTGAACCAGATTTGGCCTGCAATCCATATTTAAATCGGTCCTCTCACTTTTCCCCTAAATGCTTCAGTCACTTGATTATGTCTTATAGAATAAGCAAGTGGGAACTTTCAAAGCCTCACTAATAATTCATTGTGTAGCTCTTTCTAATAAAGTAATAAAGTGTTCAACAGAATCTCTGAAGTATACTGCTTTACAAATCAGTGATTCTAAATTTCTTAATTCCTGCTTTCACTTATACGGGGGAAATCAGCCTTGTTGCATAGCAATAGGCAGAATTACCATGAATTCACTATGATCCGAAATCACGTTTGCACAGACAGCTGATAATCCCCATGGAAGCTGCCTCCACAGCACCGGGGAGGACCCATTCATCTCTGTGCTCAGCCTTTTCTTCCCCCAGAGCTCACCCCATCACAGACCACTTTTCTCAAGTCACGTAAGAACCCTGGCAGAGTAATAAAGGAAGGCATTCTTTGGTTAGCACATGATTTTAAGTGGCTTCCTTGAGTTTAGTCTGGCCACTAGAGAGATTTACACAGTTTCATCATTCATACAGAAATCAATGGGACATCTTTTTTAATAATAAAATAGCATCAGGCAGGAAAATCATTGCTTTAGCATTCCTCAGGAAAAAAAAAAAAGACAAGGCAACATTTTTAGAGTATAGAAAAATGATGCTTCTTATCATTCTGGGGTTCAGAAGTATAACTGCAAAGAATGACTCAGGCATTTTTTTTACTATTGTCATATTTATTAAGACCAGCTTCTGTGCACATTTGGCATCAGTAACTAATACAAACTGTCTTTTTATGATCAAGTATTTTCTAATTCCTTCATTTTACTGAGCAGAAGCAGAAACCAGTGGATTATGAAAGAGCTTTGATCAGCTTATCCTCCCCACCACCACTTTTGTCTCATTCATCTGACTTATTACCCTGGCACAACCCCTTTCAGGACTGGAGTTCTGCCCACATTTCTATTATTTTTAGCTGGAAATCAAAGTCACCTATTGAATGAAGGTGATTTTGATTTCCAGGATTAAGAAAGAGACTTGAGATATTCACACTTCCACATTAATTGCAGCATTATTCACAATAGCCAAAATATGGGATCAACCTGTGTCCATCAGCAGACAAATAGATAAAGAAAACATGGTATATATACACAATGGAATTCTATTTAATCATTAAAAAGAACGAAATATCATTTGTGATAGCATGGATGGAACTGGAGGACATTATGTTAAGTGAAATAAGACAAACATTGCATGTTCTCACTCATATGTGAAAGCTAAAATAGTGGATCTCACGGAGGTAGAGAGTAGAATGGTACTTACTAGAGGCTGGGAAGGGTAGGGGAGAAGGGAAAATAAGGAGAGATTGGTTGCCAGGCACAAAAATATAGTTAGAAGTAATAAGATCTTGTGTTCAGTAACATAGTAGAGTGACTATAGCTAACAATATCTTATTGTATATTTCAAAATAGCTAGAACAGAAGATCTGAAATGTATCCAACACAAAGAAATGATAAATGTTTGAGGCAATGGATATCCCAATTATCCAGATTTAATTATTACACATTGTATGCTTGTATCAAAATATCACATTAACCCAATAATATATACAACTATTTATATACGTAAAAATTAAAAAGAATAAAAAGGAAAGAGATTTGAGGATGGCTAGGCAGTGAATGACTTAGTGAGCACATCTACTAATAGCAAGGCACTATGAAAAGCTCTTCATATATTTAATATCTTATCACATATTACACCTTTGACTCTCAACAGTATCATTAGATGCTTTATCACTATTTTATACATAAGAAAACTAAAGCTTAGAGAATTTTTAAAACTCAACCAAATTCACATTGCTTCCATTGTAATAAGTAATATTCCTTCCATTGTACTATAATTCCTCTTGGATTCTAGTTCTTTCCAGCTCTTCCCTAAGAATGAATTTATCTCCAATGTCTCCACATGAGTATGGGAGGAGCTCCCAAAACAGTCACCACTTGGCAGTGGATACTCTGGCATCTGAATATTGATTTTGGATTACCTGGAACCTTTTCCTTCCGGGATGAGACTTGAACATATTGTGTTTCAGCAGCCTAGCTACTTGTTCCAGGCCAAGCCTCTATCACTGGATAACTTCTCAAGTCCCTATTGCATACCTTGGTAAACAGATCCCACTCCTTTCTTGACAGCTCAGTATTTCTGGAGACCTATTATACCCAAACCACGTCTACTTAAGCCACATTACTGTATTGTAAATCTTTGAATGTATAGTTCTACCAGTGAGAAAGAAGAGCATTTTTCCCACCTTAAACAACAATAAAATATAAATTGTATGGTATGATTTGATATAATTAAATGCGAGGTTTTCTACAAAACAGAACATTCCAAGGAACTTTTATGATTTTTTTCAATAATACATCTTGAATGTCAGGTCATGGAATGTATAGTCATGTGCACGAAGAGACACATGGAGCTTTCACTATGTGTTTAAATTACCAGACCTACTCCCAAATCTAATGCACCCAAACCCAAAGTTTGAATAAATCTGCTACTAGTATATTGTGTATCTGCCTCCAACTGTAAGAGAGTCTTAGTTTATGTTGCACAATTACAGCATAGCAATCAGTACAGGTCTGAAGTTGTCTTTGATGTCTCTTCACCACTTCAATGGTGCCTCATCCCTAGACATCCTATGACTGTCATGTGTCACATAGATCCCCCTTGTATTAGTCCGTTTTCATGCTGCTGACACAGACATACCCAAGACTGGGAAGAAAAAGAGATTTAATTGGACTTACAGCTCCACAAGGCTGGGGAGGCCTCAGAATCACGGTAGGAGGCAAAAGGCACTTCTTACATAGCAGCAGCAAGAGAAAATGAGGAAGAAGCAAAAGCAGAAACCCCTGATAAAACCATCAGATCTCATGAGACTTATTAACTATCATGAGAAGAGCATAGGAAAGACCAGGGCCCATGATTCAGTTACTTCCCCCTGGGTCCTCTCCCACAACATATGTGAATTCTGGGAGATACAATTCAAATTGAGATTTGGATGGGGACACAGCCAAACCATATCACCCCTACACTCCAGAATTTTCTCATTCCCCATTTTTGTCCCTACCATAATTTTCTGTTCAGAATGGTTTTCTCAGTCATATTCTGCATTTTGAACCAAAAAAGAGACATCCATAAAATATTTTCAGTGTAAGTGCCTTAGTATATCCTCAAAAGTAACAAATTATCAGTTTGTCTTCTGAGATTGGAATAGAGATCTCTGGTCAGAACAAAGAGAGTCAAGGTAAAGGATTTCAGGTGACCATGGAGGCACAGAAGGAGCAGAACTTGGCAAATGGCCAGAGATGATGACAGGTACAGATGGCAGGCATCCAGCACCCAGGGATTCGGCTGGCAGCTAATTGACAGGAGAAAATAACCAAGCAGGTGGCTAACAGCACAGGCTCAGCTACCTGAACTTAGGTCAGGCACAGGGTCAGAAAAGCAAGAATAGAAGTCTAAGGAATAAGGAATCAATAGAAACTGAATGATTATGCAAAGAGGCTGCATTACTGTACCATTTCCCTCTCCAGCTTTGGAATGGCCTTGTCCAGATGTGGTTAACCTCTAGAGTCCTGAGAATGATAGAATGTAACAAGTTCAAATGAGAAGACACCAGACAGCATCGAATGGACTTAAGTTAGTAAGATCATGGACCAAGCCTTGTGAAAAAACCTTGGTTATCACCTTCCTTCAGGAGAGCCCAGATTTTTAGTATAGGCAGAAATGCAATGACTGAAGCCATTCTAAATGCAATGCTCAAGTCCATTCCACAGCACGGAGATTAATCCCATGTTACAGCAGAAAGTTGGACAGGGAATTGAGAAGGATGCTCAAGAAAGGTTTCACAAAGAAGATAATACTTAAGTTTGATCATAGTGCATAAATAGAATATTGGCCATGGGATACAGCAAGAGCAAAGGCAAGGAGGTTTGAAAGTACACATTGTACTTGAAGAATTTTGGATTCTCTACTACGATTAGCATATAGATAATGTGGTAAGAAGAAGTGTGTGTTTGATACACACATACACATATACATATGTATATTTAAATAACTCCATAATATGATTCCAACTTGTATACACACTTACATATTTGTTACATTGGAATCAGACTGCAAAAGTCTTTGACTAAAACTCTTAGGGGATGGAATTTGGCCTTAAGGGAATCCACTCCGATTTTAATTAAGCAGAGGAGCATAATCAGTTTTGCAAAATCAGTTTTAAAAATGCAAAGGGTGGATTGGAAGAAAGGGAGAACCACAGCACAGAGACCAGACTCATCAGAGGTCAGTTGCAACAACCCATTAAGGAGCTGATGAGAGGCTAAGTAGAGCAGTGGCCAATGAACTTGGAGAGGTAAGAGCATCTTCAGGAGCTTTGAGGGGTAGAATCAACACAACTTAGTCACCTGTTTTACATAGAGGAAGAGAAACATTGAGGTTTCTAAATGATGAAAACTTAGGATACATATGATTGAAGTGCCAGGAATTAAGACAGACAGAGAGAGAAGACTTGGAAGATAATATGAATTGAATTTAAATATGAAAAAAGAAAAACTCTGGAACAGAGTGAAGTAATGTTAATGAATTAAGAATCCAGTATATCAGTGATATTTCAAGACTTGAGAATAAATGAAATCACTCAGAGAAAATTTCTAGGAAGAGGGAAACAGAAAGAGAATCTGGGGAAGACTAAATTTGGCTATACACAATAAGATGGGTCATGATGACAACAACTGCGCAGACATTGCACTCAAATTGATGTTACCTAACAGATTCTTGCTTTAGAAATAGGTGGGAGGCAATGCAAGATAGCCAAATAGAAGTCCCTAGTGAATATTCCCCCTGGAAGGAACACCAAATTGAACAACTATCCACACAAGAAAGCACTTCATAAGAATGAAAAATCAGGTGAGCAATCATGTACCTGGTTTTAACATCATATCAAGTGATATTGTTTGTCTGTGTCCCCACCCAAATCTCATCTCGAATAGTAGCTTGCATAATCTCCACGTGTTGTAGGAGAGACCCAGTAGGAGATAATTGAATCATGGAGGTGGTTTCCCGCAGTCTATTCTCGTGGTAGTGAATAAGTCTCACAAGATATGTTCTTTTTATCAGGTGAAACCCCTTTTGTTTGGCTCTCATTGCCTCTTGCCTGCCACCATGAAGAATGTGCCTTTCACCTTCCACCATGATTGTGAGACCTGCCCAACTACATGGAACTGTGAGTCCATTAAACCTGTTTTTCTTTATAAATTACAAAGTCTCAGGTATTTCTTTATCAGCAGCATGAGAACAAACTAATACAGTAAATTGGTACCAGTAGAGTGGTGCACTGCTGTAAAGATACCCAAAAATGTGGAAGCAACTTTGGAATTGGGTAACAGGAAGAGACTGGAACGGTTTGGAGGGCTCAGAAGAAGACACAAAAATGTGAGAGAGTTTGGAACTTCCTAGAGACTTGTTAAATGACTTTGACCAAAATGCTGATAATGATATAGACAATGAAATCCAGGCTGAGATGGTGTCAGATGGAGATGAAGAATTCGTTGGGAACTGGAGTAAAGGTGACCCTTGCTATGTTTTAGCAAACAGACTGGTGGCATTTTGCCCTTGCCCTAGAGATTTGTGAAACTTTGAACTTGAGAGAAATGATTTAGGGTATCAGGCAGGAGAATATTTTGGGGGATGCAGAGTCTCACTCTGTTTCCCAGGCTGGAGTGCACTGGCACAATCTTGGCTCACTGTCGCTGCTGCCTCCCAGGTTCAAGCAATTCTCCTGCTTCAGCCTCCTGAGTAGTGGGAATTACAAGCACATGCCACAATGCCCAGCTAATTTTTGTATTTTTAGTAGAGAGAGAGTTTCACCACGTTGGCTAGACTAGTCTCAAACTCCTGAACTCAAGTGATCCACCCACCTCGGCCTCCCAAAGTGCTGGGATCACAGGCATGATCCACCACACCCAGCCTGGCAGAAGAAATTTTTAAGCAGCAAACCATTCAAGAGGTGACTTGTGTGCTATTAAAAACATTGTTTTAACAAGGAAACAGAGCATAAAAGTTCAGAAAATTTGCAGCCTGACAATGTAATAGAAAAACAAAAACCCATTTTCTGAGGAGAAATTCCAGCCAGTGGCAGAAATTTACATAAGTAATGAGGAACCAAATGTTAATTGCCAAGACAATGAAGAAAATGTCTCTAGGGCTTGTCAAAGACATTCACAGCAGCCCCTCCCATCACAGGTCCAGAGGCCTAGGAGGAAAAAATAGTTTCATGGGCTTGGCCCAGAGCCCCCCTGCTGTGTACAGCATAGGGACTTGGTGTCCTGTGTCCCAGCCACTGTAGCCATGGCTAAAAGGGGCCAAGGTACTGCTTGGGCCATGACTTTAAAGAGTGCAAGCCCCAAGCCTTGGCAGCTTCCACATGGTGTTGAGCCTGTGGGTGAACAGAAGTCAAGAATTGAGGTTTCGAAACCTCTGCCTAGATTTAAAAGGATGTATAAAAATGCCTGGATGTGCAGGCAGAAGTTTGCTGCAGGGGTGGGTCTCTCACGGAGAACCTCTGCTAGGGCAGTGGGGAAGGGAAATGTAGGTTGGAACTCCCACACAGTATCCCCACTGGGGCATTGCCTAGTGGAGCTGTGAGAAGAGGGCCACTGTCCTCCAGACCCCAGAATGATACATCCACCAACAGCTTGCATGGTGCCCCTGGAAAAGCTGGAGACACTCAACACCAGCCTTTGAAAGCAGCTGGGAGGGAGTCTGTACCCTGCAAAGCCACAGGGACAGAGCTGCCCAAGACCATGGGAACCCACCTGTTGCATCAGCATGACCTGTATGTGAGACATGGAGTCAAAGGATATCATTTTGGAGCTTTAAGATTTGACTGCCATGCTGGATTTCAGACTTGCATGGGGCATTTAGCCCCTTTGTTTAGGCCTATTTCTCCTATTTGAACAGGGTGTATTTATCCAATCCCCCATTGTATCTAGGAAGTAACTAACTTGCTTTTCATTTTACAGGTGCATAAGCAGAAGGGACTTGCCTTGTCTCAGATAAGACTTTGCACTGTGAACTTTTATGTTAATGCTGAAATGAGTTAAGACTTTGGGAGACTGTTGGGAACGCATGATTGTTTTGAAATGTGAGGACATGAGATTTGGGAGGGACCAGGGGCAGAATGATATGGTTAGGCTGTGTCCCCACCCAAATCCTATTTTGATTTCTAGCTCCCATAATTCCCACAGGTAGTGGGAGGTTCCCAGTGGGAGATAATTGAATCATTAGGGTGGTTTCCCCCATATTGTTCTCGTGGTAGTGAATAAGTCTCACAAGATCTAATGGTTTTATAAGGGGAAACCCCTTTTGCTTGGCACTCATTCCCTTTGCCCTTTGCCATGTAAGATATGCCTTTAACCTTCCACCATGATTGTAAGGCCTCCCCAGCCATGTGGAACTGTGATTCCATTAGACTTTCTTTTCTTTATATGTTACCCACTCTTGGGTATGTCTTTATCAGTAGCATGAAAACAGACTGGTACATGAAGGAAAGAGTCACTGAAAAGAGTAGAAAAACAGTCTGAAATTGCCTACACCACCTCCTCACTCAGCCTCCAGCAATGGCCTCAGAGAGAGAATCTGTGCACTTGGAGGAGGGGTTGCACAGTGATTGTGGGACTTTGCATTGGAACTCAATACTGGCCTCTCACAGTGGAAAGCAACACAGCTGGAGTCCATGGAGGGAACATTTAGACCAGCCATAGCCAGAGGGGAATGTCCATTCCAGAGGTCAAAACCTGATACCAAAACCAGATAAAGACACAGCAAAAAGAGAAAACTACAGGCCAATATCTCTGATGAACATTGATACAAAAAATCCTCAACAAAATACTAGCAAATGAAATTCAACAATATATTAAAAAGATCCTCATCAGCCAGGCACAGTGGCTCATGCCTGGAATCCTAGCACTTCAGGAAGCTGAGGCAGGCAGATCACCTGAGGTCAGGAGTTAGAGGCCAGTCTGGCCAATATGACAAAACTCCATCTCTACCAAAAATACAAAAATTAGCTGGGCATAGTGATGCCTGCTTGTATCCCAGCTACTCAGGAGGCTGAGGCAGGAGAATCCCTTGAACCCAGGAGGCAGAGGTTGCAGCGAGCCAAAACTGCACCACTGTGCTCCAGCCTGGGTGACAGAGTGAGACTCTGTCTCAAAAAAAAAAAAAATCCTTCATAACGACCAAGTGGGATTTATCCCAGAGATGCAAACATGGTTCAAAATATGCAAATCAATCAGTGTGATACATCATATCAATAGAATGAAGGACAAAAATCATATCATCATTTCAATTGGTGCTGAAAAAGCATGTGATAAAATTCAACATCCCTTCATGATAAAAATCCTCAAAAAATTGCTATAGAAGGAAAACACCTCAAAACAATAAAAGCCATATATGACAGATCCACAGTTAGTATTGTACTGAATGGGTGAAAACTGAAATCCTTTCCTCTAAGATCTAGAATGTGACAAGGATGCCCACTTTCACCACTGTTATTCAACATAGTCCTGGAATTCCTAACTAGACCAATCAGACATGATAAAGAAATAAAGGGCATCCAAACTGGAAATGAAGACATAAAATTATCCTTGTTTGTAGATGTCATGACCTTATATTTGGAAAAACCTAAAGTTTCCACCAAGAAACTGTCAGAACTAACAAATTCAATGAAGTAGATGTTATGATCTTATATTAGGAAAAACCTAAAGTCTTCATCAAGAAATTATTAGAACTAATAAACAAATTTGATAAAGTTGCAGGATACAAAACCAACATACAAAAATCAGTAGCATTTCTGTATGCCCACCGTGAACAATCTAACATAAAAATCAAGAAAGTACTCCCATTTACAATAGCTATACATAAAATCAAATATCTAGGAACAAACTGTACCAAACAAGTGAAAGATACCCACAATAAAAACTTTAAAACATTGATGTGAGAAATTGAAAAGAACACAAAGTGTTCATGGATTTGAACAACCAATATTGTTAAAATGTCCATACTACCCAAAGCAATCTACAGATTCAATGCAATTCCTATCAAAATACTAATGATTCTGTCCACAGAAATAGAAAAAATAATGCTAAAACGTATATGGAACCACAAAAGACCCAGAATAGTCAAAGTCATCCCAAGCAAAAATAACAAAACTGGAGAAATCACACTGCCTGACTTCAAATTATACTACAGAGCTATTATAACCAAAACAGCATGATAACAGCATAGAAACAGACACATAGACAAATGAAACAGAACAGATAACCCAGAAATAAATCCATACATCTACAGTGAACTCCTCTTTTACAAAGGTGCCAAGATCATACATTAGGGAAAGGACAGTCTCTCCCACAAATGGTGCTGGAAAACTGCAAAAGAATGAAACTAAACCCCTATCTCTTGCCATATACAAAAATCAAATCAAAATAAAGACTTAAATCTAGGACTTCAAACTATCAACCTAATAAAAGAAAACTATCAACCTAATAAAAGAAAACATTCCAGGACATTAGTCTAGGCAAAAATTTCTTGAGTAATACCTCCAAAACACAGGCAATCAAAGTAAAATGGACAAATGGGATCACATCAAGTTAAAAAGCTTCTGCACAGCAAAGAAAATAATCAACAAAGTGCAGAGACAACCCACAGAATAGGAGAAAATACTTCCAAACTATCCATCTGACAAGGGACTAACAACCAGGACATAGAAGGAGCTCAAACAACTCAATAGGAAAAAATCTAATCATCCAATAAAAAAAAGGGCCAAGATCTTAATAAACATTTCACAAAAGAAAACATACAACTGGCAAACAGGCATATGAAAAAGTGCTCACCATCGTTGGTAATCGGAGAAATAAAAATCAAAACTACAATGAGATACTATCTCACACCAACTAAAATGGTTTGTATACAAAAGACAGGTAATAGCAAATGCTGAGAGGAGGTTCCAAGATAGCTGAATAGGAACAGCTCCAGTGTACAGCTCCCAGCAGGAGCAATGCAGAAGTGGGTGAATTCTGCATTTCCAACTGAGGCACCGGGTTCATCTCACTGCATCTTGTCAGACAGTGGGTGCAGCCCATGGAGCAGGGCAGGGCATTGCCTCACCTGGGAAGCACAAGGGGTCAGGGAATTCCCTTTCCTAGCAAAGGGAAGCGGTGACAGACGGTACCTGGAAAATCAGGACATTCCCACCCTAATACTGCGCTTTTCTAATGGCCTTAGCAAACAGCACATCAGGAGATTATGTTCCATGCCTGGTTCAGAGACTCCCACGCCCACGGAGCCTTGCTATGTATGTCACCCAAGCACAGCAGTCTGAGATTAAACTGCAAGGCAGCAGCAAGGCTGGTGGAGGGGCATCCGCCATTGCTGAGGCTTGAGTAGGTAAAGAAAGAGGCATGGAAGCTCGAACTGGGTGGAGTCCACTGCAGCTCAAGGAGGCCTGCCTGCCTGCCTGTGTAGACTCCACCTCTGAGGGCAGGGCATAGCTGAACAAAAGGCAGTAGAAACTTCTGCAGACTGAAATGTCCCTGTCTGGCAGCTTTGAAAAGAGTGTGGTTCTCCCAGCACAGAGTCTGAGATCTGAGAATGGACAGACTGCCTCCTCAAGTGGGTCCCTGACCCCTGAGTAGTCTAACTGGGAGACACCTGCCAGTAGTGGCCAACTGACACCTCATACAGCCAGGTGCCCTTCTGAGATGAAGCTTCCAGAGGAAGGATCAGACAGCAACATTTGCCATTCTGCTATATTTGCTGTTCTGCAGCCTCCGCTGGTGATACCCAGGCAAACAGGGTCTGGAGTGGACCTCCAGCAAACTCCAACAGACCTGCAGCTGAGGGTCCTGACTGTTAGAAGGAAAACTAACAAA
>NW_012116411.1:3817721-3818341 GCF_000951035.1 Colobus angolensis palliatus
TCAATATCCTGATGAACACCGATGCAAAAATCCTCAATAAAATACTGGCAAACCGAATCCAGCAGCCCATCAAAGCTTATCCACCATGATCAAGTGAGCTTCATCCCTGGGATACAAGGCTGGTTCAACAAACACAAATCAGTAAACGTAATCCAACATATAAACAGAACCAAGATAAAAATCACATGATTATCTCAATAGTTGCAGAAAAGGCCTTTGACAAAATTCAACAGCCCTTCATGATAAAAACTCTCAATAAATTAGGTATTGATGGAACGTATCTCAAAATAATCAGAGCTATTTATGACAAACCCACAGCCAATACCATACTGAAGGGGCAAAAACTGGAAGCATTCCCTTTGAAAACTGGCACAAGACAGGGATGACCTGTCTTACCACTCCTATTCAACATAGTGTTGGAAGTTCTGGCCAGAGCAATCAGGCAAGAGAAAGAAATAAAGGATATTCAATCAAGAAAAGAGAAATTCAAGTTGTCCCTGTTTGCAGATGACATGACTTTATATTTAGAAAACCCCATCGTCTCAGCCCAAAATCTCCTTAAGCTGATAAGCAACTTCAACAAAGTCTCAGGATACAAAATCAATGTGCAAAAATCACAA
>NW_012116411.1:3820521-3824212 GCF_000951035.1 Colobus angolensis palliatus
TGCAGCACTATTCACAATACCAAAGACTTGAAACCAACCCATATGCCCATCAATGACAGACTGGATAAAGAAAATGTGGCACATATACACCCTGGAATACTATGCAGCCATTAAAAATGATGAGTTCATGTCCTTTGCAGGGACGTGGATGAAGCTGGAAACCATCATTCTCAGCAAGCTATCACATGACAGAAAACCAAACACCACACGTTCTCACTCATAGGTGGGAACTAAACAATGAGAACACTTGGACATAGGGCGGGAAACATCACGCACTGGGGCCTGCCATGGGGTGAGAGGCTGGGGGAGGGATAGCATTAGGAGAAATACCTAATGTAAATGATGAGTTAATGGGTGCAGCAAACCAACATGGCACTTGTATACCTATGTAACAAACCTGCACATTGTGCACATGTACCCTAGAACTTAAAGTATAAGAAAAAATAACTTAAAAAACAATAAAATAACAAATGCCGGTGAGGATGTGGAGAAAAGAGAAACCTATAGTTTTGGTGGGAATGTAAATTAGCACAGCCACTAGAGAGAACAGTTTGGAAGTTCCTCAAAAAACTAAAGTAGAGCTACCATATTATCCAGCAATCCCACTGTTAGGTATATACTCCAAAAGAGGAAATCAGTATATCAAAGATGTAGCTGCACTTCCATGTTAATTACAGTACTGTTCACAATAGTCTAGATTTGGAAGCAACCTAAGTGTCCATCAGCAGATGAATGGACACAGAAAATGTGGTACATATGCACAACGGAATAATTTTCAGCCATAAAAAAGAATGAGATCCTGTATTTGCAGCAACATGCATGGAACTGGAGGACATTAAGTTAAGTGAAATAAGCCAGGCACAGAAAGACAAACTTCACATGTTCTCACTCATTTGTGGGAACTAAAATTAAAACAACTGAACTCAGGGAGATAGAGAGTACAGTGATGGTACTCCATAAATATATATACCTACTATGTACCCATAAAATTTTTTTAATTTTAAGAAATAGATCCAGGAGAGAAGGACCATTCATAATTAAAAGAAGGTATTTAAAAGTAGAAAAATGTTTACATATCCAAGCTCTTACATTGACAGAGAGCTACTCTCTCTGTTCAAGCCTTCTTGAAAGAACAAGAAAGCAGTAATGGTCTACAGGGTCTTTTCCGGTCTTCGAATTTGTAGTCCTGTAATGATCTCTTCCTAGCAGCACTTGCTTGACTTGTAATTTACATTTTGTCTATAGAACCCTAGCCTTTCAATGGCCTGCCATGGCTGGCAATGTCACAATTAACATCTAAAATGCATTTGAATATCTGGCAACCAAGTCTACCATGAAAATCAACCATCGGCTCCCATGTTTGTTGCAGCACTGTTCACAGTAGGCAACATTTGAATGCTAAGTGTCCATTAACAGATGAATGGATACATATATGGTACATACAATGGAGAACTATTCAGCCACAAAAAATAATAAGATCCTGTCATTTGCAACAAGATGGATGAAACTGGAGATCATCATGTTAAGTGAAATAAAGACAAACCATATGTTCTCACTTATTTTCAGGATCTAAAAATCAAAACCTTTGAACTCATGAAGATAGAGAGTAGAAGGATGGTTACTAGAGGCTGGGAAGGGAAGTTGGGAGATTGGGGAAGGTTGGGGTAGTTAATGGGTACAAAAAATAGAAAGAATGAATAAGACCTAGTATTTGATAGCACAATAGAGTATATTAGGCTATTCTTGCCTTGCTATAAATAAATACCCAAGACTGGGTAATTTATAAGAAAACAGGTTTAACACACTCACAGTTCCACGGGCTGTACAGGAAGCATGGTGGTATCTGCTTCTGGGGAGGCCTCAGCAAGGTTTCACTCATGGCAGAAGGTACGGCTAGAGCAAGCATCTTACATGGCATGAACAGGAGAGAGGAGAGAGGGGCTACACTTTTAAACTACCAGATCTCATGAGAACCCACTCAGTGTACAGTACCAAGGTGGGATAGTGCTAACCCATTCATGAAGGATCCACCCCCATGATCCAGTCACCTCCCATTAGGCCCCACCTCCAATATTGGGGATTACAGCTCTGCATGAGATTTGGGCAGGGACACAGATTCAAACCATAAGACAGGGTGATTATAGTTAATAATCATTTAATAATTATTTTATTATAGTCAATAATAATTTAATTGTACAATTGAAAGTAACTAAAAGAGTATAATTGGATTGTTTGTGATACAGAGGATAAATGCTCGAGAGGATGGACAACCCATTCCCCATGATGCAATTATGACACATTGCATGCCTGTATCAAAACATCTCATAAGAGATCACCATGGTAGATGGGAGGCAGGACTAGCCTGCAGCTCCAGACAGAGCAGTGTGTGGAGGCTCTCATTGTGAACCGTAGCTCCAGATAGATTGCAAGAATAAACCAGCAATTCTGAGAGGACCCACAGGCCCTCTGAAGGAAGCAGACTGCTCCTGCAGGACCTGGGAGACACCCCAAATACTGTGAGTGTCCCAACTGCGGAAGTGGGAAAGGGAGACCCTCTTCTCCCAAACACACACCCCTGCTGGAGAAGCTGAAGGTCTGTTTGTGGAAGAAGTTTCTGACTTTACCTGGAGCTGAGTCAATTTAGAGAGCCAAGAGAAATACAGGGGTAGAGAAAGCAGCAGAAAGGCCCTGGGTGCTCTCTGGGTCCCCAAGCAGCCCATTCCTGCCTGGCACCACAGGGATACATCAGGAGGGTGACTAGAGGAGCAGGAGGTAAAACTCCACGAGGAGAAGGAAACCTTTGAACTTTGTAACAATTTGAATGGGGCGAGAACCTCCTGGCCAGAACTGTGTGGGAACTGGAAAGAATCCAGTGTGTAGACTCTACAGGTGGGGGAAGAACTAAGCACTTTTCTTTCGCAACTGGGAGGCGGGAAGCCCAGGGCAAGTTTTCAAGTCTATCTCACCCTCCACCTGGAAACAGACTAGGGGCTGTTTGGGGGAGCGGGGCATGATGGGAGTGAGATCGGCCCTTCAGTTTTCATGGGAGCTGGGTGAGCCCTGTGACTACTGGCTTTCCCCCACTTCACTAACAACCTGTATGACTCAGCAGAGACAGCCTTAATCCTTCTAGGTACACAACTCCAGTGACTTAGGAATCTCACCCCTATCCTCCACAGCAACCGCAGCAAGACTCACCCAAGGAGCGTCTGAGTTTAGACATGCCTAGCCCTGCCCCACATGATGGTCCTTCCCTATACACCCTGGTAGTGAAGACAAGGGGCATTTAATCTTGGGAGTTCTAGGTCCCCACTCACCATCGGTCCCTCTCCACACTACTACAGCTGATGTTTTCTGGAAAGTGCCACTGCCTGGCAGGAGGCCAACAAGCATGAAACAGAGCATTAAACCACCAAAACTAAGGACCCTCATGGAGTCCATTGCACCGCCCCACTGCTGCCACCTCCACCAGACAGGGCCTGGTATCCATAGCTGAGAGACCCATAAACGGCTCACATCACAAGACTCTGTGCAAACAACCCCAGCACCAGCCCGAAGCCAGGTACACTCACTGGTGGCTAGACCCAGAAGAGAGAAAACAATCACTGCAGTTTGGCTCACAGGAAGCCACATCCATAAGAAAAGGGGGAGAGGGCCAGGCGTGGTGGCTCAAGCCTGTAATCCCAGCACT
>NW_012116411.1:3824332-3827567 GCF_000951035.1 Colobus angolensis palliatus
AAATGAGAAGGAACCAGAAAACCAACCATGGTAATATGAAAAAACAAGGCTCTTTGACACTCCCAAAAAATCACACTAGTTCACCAGCAATGGATTCAAACCAAGAAGAAATCCCTGATTTACCTAAAAAAGAATTCCGGAGATTAGTTATTAAGCTAATCAGGGAGGGACCAGAGAAAGGCAAAGCCCAAGGCAAGGAAATCCAAAAAATGATACAAGAAGTGAAGGGAGAAATATTCACGGAAACAGATAGCTTTAAGAAAAAAATAATCAAATATTCAGGAAACTTTGGACACACTTTTAGAAATGCAAAATACTCTGGAAAGTCTCAGCCATAGAACTGAAGAAGTAGAAGAAAGAAATTCAGAAGTCTTCGAATTAACTCAATCCAACAAAGACAAAGCAAAAAGAATAAGAAAATATAAACGGAGTCTCCAAGAAATCTGGGACTATGTTAAACGACCAAACCTAAGAATAATCAGTGTTCCTGAGGAAGAAGAGAATTCTAAAAGCTTGGAAAACATATTTGCGGGAATAGTCAAGGAATGCTTCCCTGGCCTCACTAGAGACCTAGACATGTAAATACAAAAAGCACAAAGAACACGTGGGAAATTCATCACAAAAAGATCTTCCCCTAGGCACATTGTCCTCAGATTACCCAAAGTTAAGACGAAAGAAAGAATCTCAAGAGCTGTGAGACAGAAGCACCAGGTAACCTACAAAGGAAAACCTATCAGATTAACAGCATATTTCTTAGCAGAAACCCTACAAGCTAGAAGGGATTGGGGCCCTATCTTCAGCCTCCTCAAACAAAATTTATCAGCCAAGAATTTTGCATCCAGCAAAACTAAACATTATATGTGAAGTAAAGATACAGTCATTTTCAGACAGGCAAATGCTGAGAGAATTTGCCATTACCAAACTACCACAACAAGAACTGATAAAAGGAGCTCTAAATCTTGCAACAAATCCTGGAAACACATCAAAACAGAATCTCTTTAAAGCATAAATCACACAGGACCTATAAAACAAAAATACAAGATAAAAAGCAAAAACAAACAAACAAAAAAAACAAAGTACACAGGCAATAAGAGCACGATGAATGCAACAGTAAGTACCTCATATTCCAATACTAACATTGAATGTAAATGACCTAAATGCTCCACTTAAAAGATACAGAACTGCAGAGTGGATAAGAACTCACCAACCATCTGCTACCTTCAGGAGACTCACCTAACACATAAGGACTCACATAAACTTAAAGGGGTAGAAAAAGGCATCTCATGCAAATGGATACCAAAAGTGAGCAGACATAGCTATTCTTACATCAGACAAAACAAACTAAAGCAACAGCAGTTAAAAGAGACAAAAAGGGACATTATATAATGCTAAAAGTCCGTGTCCAATAGGAAAATATCACAATCCTAAACATATATGCATGTAACACTGGAGCTCCTAAATTTATAAAACAATTACTAATAGACCTAAGAAATCAGATAGACAGCAACACAATAATAGTAGGGGACTTCAATACTCCACTGACAGCACTAGACAGGTCATCAAGACAGCAAGTCAACAAAGAAACAATGGATTTGAATTATACGTTGGAACAAATGGACTTAACAGATATATACAGAACATTTCATCCAACAACCAATTGAATAGAATTGAATAGAACAATTGAATAGAATACACATTCTATTCAACAGTGCATGGCACTTTCTCCAAGATAGACCATATGATAGACCATAAAATGAGCATGAATAAATTCAAGAAAATTGAAATTATATCAAGTGCTCTCTTAAACCACAGTGGAATAAAACTGGAAATCAACTCCAAAAGGAATCTTTAAAACCATGCAAATATGTGGAAATTAAATAACCTGCTCCTGAATGAGCATTAGGTCAAAAATGAAACCAAAAAGGAAATTTAAAAATTCTTTGAGCTGAATGTCAATAATGTCACAACCTATCAAAACCTCTGGGATACAGCAAAGGCAGTGCTAAGGGGAAAGTTTATAGCCCTAAACATGAAAAATACTGAAATAGCACAAACTGACATTCTAAGATCACACCTCAAGAACTAGAGAAACAAAGAACAAACCAAACCCAAACCCAGAAGAAAGGAAATAACCAAGATCAGAGCAGAACTAAATAAAATTGGAACCAAAACACACACACACACACACACACACACACACACACACACAAAGATAAATGAAACAAAAAGCTAGCTCTTTGAAAAGATAAATAAAATTCATAGACCAATAGCAAGATTAACCAAGAAAAGAGAGAAAATCCACATAACCTCGCTAAGAAACAAAATAGGAGATATTACAACTGACACCACTGAAATATAAAAGATCATTCAAGGCCACTATGAACACCTTTACTCACATAAACTAGAAAACCGAGAAGAGATGGATACATTCCTGGAAAAATACAACCCTCCTAGCTTAAATCAGGAAGAATTAGCTACCCTGAACAGACCAATAACAAGCAGTGATATTAAAATAGTAATTTAAAAATTACCAACAAAAAAAGTCCAGGACCAGACAGATTCATGGCAGAATTCTACCAGAGATCCAAAGAAGAATTGGTACCAATCCTTTTGATACTATTTCACAAGACAGAGACAGAAGGAACCCTCCCTAATTCATTCTATGGAGCCAGCATCACCCTAATACCAAAACCAGTTCAGGACGTAACCAAAAAACAAAACTATAGACCAATATCCTTGATGAACATAGATGCTAAAATCCTTAACAAAATACTAGCTAACCAAATCCAACAATACATCAAAAATATAATCCACCATGATCAAGTGGGTTTCATACCAGGGATGCAGGGATGGTTTAACATACACAAGTCAGTAAATGTGATATACCACATAAACAGAATTAAAAACAAAAATCACATGATCATCTCAATAGATGCAGAAAAAGCATTTGACAAAATCCAGCATCGCTTTATGATAAAACTCTCAGCAAAATCATCATACAAGGGACTTACCTTAATGTAAGTCTATGACAAACTCACAGCCAACATAATACTGAATGGGGAAAAGTTGAAAACATTCCCTCTGAGAACTGGAATAAGACAAGGATGCCCACTCTTGCCACTCCTCTTCAACACAGTACTGGAAGTCCTGGCCAAAGCAGCCAGAGAAGAGAAAGAAATAAAAGGCATCCAAATCAGTAAAGGGAAGTCAAACTGTCACTGTTTGCTGATGATAT
>NW_012116411.1:3828468-3829490 GCF_000951035.1 Colobus angolensis palliatus
AAACACCGTCTCTACTAAAAATACAAAAAAAAAAAAAAAAAAAAAAAAAAAAAAAAAACACCCCCTCTTTAAAAAAAAAAAAAAAAAAAAAAAAAAAAAAAAAAAAAAACTTAGGAATTGACCTAACCAAGGAGTTAAAAAACCCCCAAAAAAAAAAAAAAAAAAAAAAAAAACTTAGGAATTGACCTAACCAAGGAGTTGAAAGTCCTCTAAGAAATCATAGATGACACAAACAAATGGAAACACATCCCATGCTCATGGATGGGTAGAATCAATATTGTGAAAATGACCACATTGCCAAATGCAGTCTACAAATTTAGATCAATCCTATCAAAGTACCACCATCATTCTTCACAAAATTACAAAAACCAATTCTAAAATTCATATGGAACAAAAAAGAACCTGCAGAGCTAAAACAAGATTAAGCAAAATGAACAAATCTGGAGGCATCACACTACCTGATTTCAAACTATACTACAAGGTCATAGTCACCAAAACAGTGTGGTGGTGGTATGAAAATAGACACATAGACCAATGGAACAAAAGAGAGAAGCCAGATATAAGCTCAAATACTTATAGCCAACTGATCTTCGACAAAGCAAACAAGAACAGAAAGTGGGGAATGGATACCCTTTTGAACAAATGATGCTGGGATAACTGGCTAGCCACATGTAGGAGAATGAAACTGAATCCTCATCTCTCAGCTTATACAAAAATGAACTCAAGATAGATTAAGAACTTAAACCTAAGACCTGAAACTATAAAAATTCTAGAAGATAACATTGGAAAAACCCTTGTAGACATTGGCATAGGCAAGGATTTCATGACCAAGAACCAAAAAGCAGATGCAATAAAAACAAAGATAAATAGCTGGGACCTAATTAAACTAAAGAGCTTTTGCATGGCAAAAGGAAGTCAGCAGAGTGGGAACAGACAACTCAGAGTGGGAGAAAATCTTCACAATCTATACATCTGACAAAGGACTAATATCCACAATCTACAAAGAACTCAAATCAGTTGGC
>NW_012116411.1:3829780-3949430 GCF_000951035.1 Colobus angolensis palliatus
AAAAAAAAAAAAAAAGAACTCAAATCAGTAAGAAGAAAACAACCCCACCAAAAAGTAGGCTAAGGACATGAAGAGACAATTCTCAAAAGCAGATATATAAATGGCCAACAAACATGAAAAAATGCTCAACATCACTAATGATCAGGGAAATGCAAATCAAAACCACAATGTGATAACCCCTTACTCCAGCAAGAATGGCCATGATAAAAAAAATTTAAAAAACAGTAGATGTTGGCATGGATGCAATGAACAGGGAACACTTCTACACTGCTGGTGGGAATGTAGACTAGTACAGCCACTATGGAAAACAGTGTAGAGATTCCTTAAAGAACTAAAAGTAGAACTACCATTCAGTCCAGCAATCCCACTACAGGGTATCTACCCAGAGGAAAAGAAGCCATTATTTGAAAAGGATACTTGCACATGCATGTTTATAGCAGCACAATTCACAATTGCAAAATCATGGAACCAACCCAAATGCCCACCAATCTACAAGCGAGGTGGCTCACGCCTATAATCCCAGCACTTTGGGAGGCCAAAGCAGGCGGATCACAAGGTCAGGAGATCTAGATCATCCTGGCTAACATGGTGAAACCCCATCTCTACTAAAAATACAAAAAATTAGCCAGGCGTGGTGGCAGACGTCTGTAGTCCCAGCTACTCCGGAGGCTGAGGCAGGAGAATGGCATGAACCCGGGAGGCAGAGCTTGCAGTGAGCCTAGATCGCACCACTGCACTCCAGCCTGGGCAACAGAGTGAGACTCCATCTCAAAAAAAAAGGAAACTGTGGTATATATACAATGGAATACTATGCAGCCATAAAAAGGGATGAATTAACAGCATTTGCAGTGACCTGGATGAGATTGGAGACTATTATTCTAAGAGAAGTAACTTAGGAATGGAAAATGAAACATCATATGTTCTCACTGATATGTGGGAGCTAAGCTGTGAGGACACAAAGGTATGAATGATACAATGGACTTTGGGGACGTGGGGGGAAGAGTGGGAGGGGGCAAGGGATAGAACACTACAAATATGGTGCAGTGTATACTGCTCGGGTGATGGGTGCACCAAAATCTCACAAATTACCACTAAAGAACTTACTCATGTAACCAAATACCACCTGTACCTCAATAACTTACGGAAAAATAAAAAATAAATTTTAAAAAATCTCATGTACCCCATAAACATATACACCTACTCTGTACCCACAAAAAATTAAAAATTTTTAAAAAATCATGCATCGGTCTTGGAGCACAGCTTCCTAGAAACATACTGGTTCTGTTGTGGCCAAATACCCCATGCATATTAAGTCTCCAGATTCATCCTTATTTCCAGCTACATATAGAAAACGATCTTTTTTATTATACTGATCAGAAACAAATTTCCAGTTATTATGCTCTCAAAAACCTCAATATTATCCACAGTAAAATAAGATAACAAATCTACCTTACAGGGTTGTTGCAGAGGTGGGTTCTGGTTATCATGGATGTGTTCTGTAAACTTTTAATTACTTCATAGTTGTTACCTGTTATTAACTGTATCAGATCTCTGGAGTTTAATGTACAGTTAATGATACATAGGACTAAATTGCAAAATGATTTTCATCTCATTTTTACTACAACTCATAAAAAATAGTAAATGATTAAGACATTAAACCGAAGAAATATATGATTTTTTTAAGGTGTGCACTTTTCTTCAACTGGTCCCAAGTCAGTGTACAGGTAAAACCCTGGCTGCCTCCACCCACTCCCAGGGAGACAAAAAGGCTTCATATATCTCAAGTTGGGGGACAAAAGAGGGGGAGCCATGAAGGCTGATCATTTAAAACAAAACAAAATTTTAAAAAGTATAAGGCAAAGATTTAAAAAATTTTGCTAGGCCGGGCGCAGTATCTCAGGCCTGTAATCCCAGCACTTTGGGAGGCAGAGGCGGGCGGATCACAAGGTCAAGAGATGGAGACCATCCTGGCTAACATGGTGAAACACCGTCTCTACTAAAAATACAAAAAAAAAATCCGCCAGGTGTGGTGGCGGACCCCTGTAGTCCCAGCTACTAGGGAGGCTGAGGCAGGAGAATGGTGTGAACGCGGGAGAATGGCGTGAACCCGGGAGGCGGAACTTGCAGCGAGCTGAGATTGCACCACTGCACTCCAGCATGGGCAACAGAGCGAGACTCCATCTCAAAAAAAAAAAACTTTTTCTGCATTACATAATTTACATAAAAGCAATGCTATCCCCTCCCCGTGTGGACTCAGGAGAGGATGGAGCCATTCTCCTTAGAGAGAAGTGGGGTGGCTTTTAGGAGGGCAAGGGCCTTCCTACGACAGTGCATCTCACATTATTAAAAAAAGAACAAGAACAATGTACAATCAAAGTCCTCAGCCACATTGTAGAACTTTGGAGGATGCTCCCTCCAACAGACTGCTGTCACCTTCACCGTTCCAGTTTTTAAATGAGTCAAGCCAATAAATAAGTAAATAAATAAATAAATAAATAAATAAATAAATAAAGCCATGCCAATCTCATCTTGTTCTCTGCGCAAGTTAGGTTTTATCCAGAAAGGGTGTAACGCAACTAACAGTCCGCCTGGAAGCATTTGGAGGATGGAGGGGCTAGCTCGTCATGCCCCTGCTTGCTGGTCCATATCTGATCTGTTGGAAGGTGGACAGCGAGGCCAGGATGCAGCCAATCCACACAGAGTATTTGAGTTTGGGAGGAGCAATGATCTTGATCTTCATTGGGCTGGGCGCCAGGGCAGTGATCTCTTTCTGCATCCTGTCAGGGTTGCCAGGGTACATGGTGGTACCACCAGACAGCACTGTGTTGGCATACAGGTCTTTATGGATGTCCACGTCACACTTCATGATGGAGTTGAAGGTAGTTTCGTGAATGCCACAGGATTCCATGCCCAGGAAGGAAGCCTGGAAGAGCACCTTGGGGCAGCGGAAATGCTCGTTGCCGATGGTAATGACCTGGCAGTGGGGCAGCTGGTAGATCTTCTCCAGGGAGGAGCTGGAGGCCGCCGTGGCCATCTCCCGCTCAAAGTCTAGGGTGATGTAGCACAGCTTCTCCTTGGTGTCACACGCAATCTCCTGCTCTGCCGTGGTGGTGAAGCTGTAGCCCAGCTCCGTGAGGATCGTCATGAGGTAGTCAGTCAGGTCCTGGCCAGCCAGGTCCAGATGCAGGATGGCATGGGGGAGGGAGTACCCCCTGTAGATGGGCACAGGGTGGGTGACCCCGTCCACAGAGTCCATCATGATGCCAGTGTACGGCCAGAGGCGTACAGGAACCACAAGGCCTGGATGGCCACGTATATGGCTGGGGTGTTGAAGGTCTCAAACATTACTTGCTCATCGTCTTGCAGTTGTCCTTGGGGTTCATGGGGGCCTCCTTCAGCAGCACAGGGTGCTCCTCAGGAGCCACACCCAGCTCGTTGTAGAAGGTGTGATGCCAGATCTTCTCCATGTGGTCCCAGTTGGTGACAATGCTGTGCCCTCAATGGGGTACTTCAGGGTCAGGATGCCTCTCTTGCTCTGGGCTTCCTCGCCCCACATAGAGATCCATCTGACCCATGCCTGCCATTACATCCTGGTGCCTGGGGTGCCCCACGATGGAGGGGAAGATGGCCCAGGGGGATATCATCACCTGCAAAGCCAACCTTGCACATGCCTGAGTCGCTGTCAATGACAAGTGGGCCGATACCATCATCCATGGTGAGCTGGCAGCAGGTGTGGACTGGGCGGTGGAGCAGCAAAGGCGGAGTTCTGTGCTTATGGGGCAGATGTGGTATTGGTCAGAAATATATGCTATTTTAACTGACAAAATTGGTATTCTGATGAGCTGGTTGAAAAATATTCTTAAAACTGTACACATTTAATGTACCACCTACATAGATACAAACAGAAATTCTAACCCTTTCATTGTAAATAATGGAATAAAGTAAACGAGGCTGCTGGTGAGAATCTAAATGGATGTGTTTCTTCCAGTCGATAATATCATGTGAATCAAAAAGGCATTAATTTCACTGCTATATATTTGGAGTGATACTGTACGGACATTGTCTTAGAAGAAAATTCCGTTCTGAAATGATCAAAGCTAGATAAAGTGCAGAAGAGTGCTGTTGTTCAAGACACTAAGTTTGATAATCAGTTCACCTGGAGGGAAAACATTCTAGTTTTCACATCTTTGCAATATTTTACATCAATGCCCAAGAGAAGCCTGAGTGAAGAAAAAGATATGAACATTTTAGCAGCAAAACCCTTAAACTCATGGTAGAATAATAATAAGACTACTTGGTTCAGAAGAAATTCAGAAGTAAAGAAAAATTTGCAGTAAGGGTAAACAAACTGAATTCATATTTCACAAGAATATACATATTTTAAGAGGAATAATACATGTTTGTAAGGAGAAAAAATGTTAAAGGGAATACATATGTTTGTAAGGGGGTAAAAGTATGCTGACAATGAAGTCAACTCTCTGGGTAACCTAAGCATTTGAGGACAACAGGGAATGCAATTCCTTAAAAGAAATTTTTGTTTCAGAAAGAATTATCTATTAATGGAAGCTTTGTCTGAAAACATGGGGGCCAGGAGTAGAGAAGCAGAGAATGATTTTACTGTAGAAGAAAGCTGCAAATCTATGCACTGGTGATCTTTAACAAAGGATCTGTTTAGAAATGTAAATCTATTTCCACTGCTCACAGGGCTTAATGTTTCCAGGGCTTTTTGGCCATTCTCTTCCACAGAGGCCCTGGCATGACAGCATATACCGAGTGGGATGGCCATTAACAAGGAAATGTGCAACCAGGATAATAATCAATCCCAGCTGTCTTGTTATATGATCAAAGATAATTTTTAAAGCCCAGATGTTTTCCTTGATTTGGTGTTATGGCGATTGAGCTCATTTTTCAGTAGCTGAAAATGCATGACCATATATTTACCCCTAAACACTTAAAAGGGAAACAGAAAGCCATATTTTTCCAGAGAAGCAGACTTGGCTGGCTAGACTATAGATCACATTAAGTGGGGGCCATCAGGCAAATGGGCCTAGATTTGGGACAACAAATTCTGTCAATGGATTTGCTCCATTAGACTTGGGTATAAACTACACCAAAATAATGGGATTTGGTTCCATGTGAGCATAAAATTATGGAGCCACAGAAAAAAATTGCTTCTTCCCATTACAATCAACTACTAAAGGATTCTGCAAGTGAAATGCACTAAAATGAATTAGTTGTATAACTGTTACTCTTTCATTAAAATGATTTAATAGGTCTACAAATGTCATGGCATTAGCATTTTATGCAAAGCTATAAAACAGTAACAAGTAAAAAAAAATTCAACTGCCTTTAAAAGTCAGCACTTTTGGACTATGTTTATGAGACTACACGGTCACTTTGTAATATGAAATGGCAGCAGCACTAAGATAAATACTGCTTGCTGGCTAGTTTTATTTTGGGCAGGAGGCCATTAAAAGAATGAGGCAGCAGACTTCATCTTTCATTTGGATGGGCTTCAACCCCCCATTTACAGTGACTAACCCATCCTAAGATGTCTCTAAGGAGAAGAGAAGCTTTTTGGAGTATTTCCTTAAGAAATTATCTAATGACATATTTTTTACAATGTTTGAGGAGAAGGTCAAACATTTTTACAATGTTTACAACGTTTAACCTTCTCCTGTCAGGGCAATCAAAAACTTATTTACAGGGAGGTAACAGACAGGTAATATGTCATGGCAAAGCCCTAAAAGATACATGTACAACATGCAGATTATGGTTAATAATAATGTATGGTATTTAGGATTTTTGCTAAATGTGTAAATTACAGAGGCTCTTGCCATAGAGGGGAAAAAGGGGTAACTACGTGAGGGATGATGGCTATGTTAATTCATTTCATTATAGTAATCATCTTACTACTATATATATATACACACTATATATAAATATATACAATATAATTTATAAATAAACACAATAAAATTTATTTAAATAAATTCCTAACACATGGCTTTTCTAGAAAGACAAAGGACACATTCACAGGTGCTATCTCCGTTGACAACTTATCCCCAGTCCATCGGATCTCCAAATAAATATTGTATGTTTTCCATCCTCAATAGTGTGTGATAAGTAGGTGATGCTTATATTTTTTGTTTGTTGTTGCTTCCAAAACTGTTTCCTTAAACAAAATACTGATAAGAAGTAATAACACACTTATGCAGGACAGTAACCCACAAGGTTCCACAAAGTTTAAATTATTCACTGGACATGAGCCAGTTGCTAGGGTTTAATGGTAACAATTGCCTAGTGATACAGTTGGTATTCATATTAAAAGTAAAGATTTGGATTGCCATAATTCTGATTGTAAATGGATAAGATGTAAATGGCTAATACGCTGTCAGTTGTCCTTCAGGAGCTGATGCTGCATAAGAAATTGGTTAGCCAAGAAAAAAAAAAAAAAGGTCAGGGAGCACAAAATAAGTCTTCTCTTTTCTCTTACCAGCCTTATTCACACATGACCTAGGCTGCTTTTTGACTCATGTTTAGTAGCATGCCATGCAGAGGAAATAGGATGAGGTAGTGGAAAACACTGAATTTGGGATATTCAGATCTGGGTTAAAATTCTGGCTTGACCTGAGGAAATTATATAGCTTATCTGAAACTAGTAGGCTGGACTGGAAGATGTGAGTATCCTTTTATCACAGAATAATGCAAGGCCACTAGTGACTGATGCAGCAATTGTCAACAGCCATCAGATGGCATGGAAAAGCTTCTGTGTGACCCCCTCAACATATATCCAATTGAACTGATGTGAAAGTCTTGTCACAGTGAATTAGAAATGGGCCATGTATGATCTAACTTCAATAATAAGCTAATTTCATTTATGTCTTAAATATCAAAATGAGATGTTAGTCTTACCACTTTTCAAATTCTATATTCTAATCACAATCATCAGCTCCCACCAATACCTCTGTTTCTTTATTATTAAAATCTCCCCAACTTCAAAGGCAAGCAAACTGAGGCAGGAAATGAAAATGTACTGAGCCAGTGACAGAATGAGAAGAAGCATTCGTGAGGTTGGTCCTAACCATGGGGCCTTTGGCTATTACCAGATGCTTTCATGGGAAGTCCCATCATATGAATCTTTCCCATAGTTGTATGAAAACATTTAATTTTGCTGCCTGTATCAGAAAAAAGCAAGTATTGACTAAGCTTGTAAATCAATATCTAAACATCTATTGCAGACTTGGGGATTTAGAAGGTCGTATGTAGATAGCATAATCTCTGCCCTCAAGAGGTTTACAGTCAGATTAGGAAGGTAAATATACAAATGAAAACTCAGCAAAGTATATGCAATGATTCTCAAAATATAGTTTGTAAAAGTTACCCAGGAAGCTTGTTAAAGATGCAGATTCCCAGGCTCTATACCTAGACTCATAGATCCTAAGACAGTAGATCTGGGTGGCTTCAGTAATCCGGTTTTTTGTTTGTGTGTTTGTTTGTTTGCTTGCTTTTTGAGATGGAGTCTTGCACTGTCTCTCGGGCTGGAGTGCAATGGCACTATCTTGGCTCACTGCAACCTCTGTCTCCCAAGTTCAAGCGATTCTTCTTCCTCAGCTTCCCAAGTACCTGGGATTACAGGCACCAGCCACCATGCCTGGCTAATTTTTTGTATTTTTAGTAAAGATGGGGTTTCACTATGTTGGCCAGGCTGGTCTCCAACTCCTGACCTCATGACCTAACCATCTCAGCCTCCCAAAGTACTGGGATTACAGACATGAGCCACTGCGCCCAGCCAATAATCTGCATTTTTAATAGTATTCATGTTGGTGATTCTAATGCACATGGTCAGAAGACCACACATTCAGAAATGCCAATGGATAACAGCTCAGGCTCTAGGATCTAATGGTCTGAGCTTGCCCAGATCCACCATTTGCCAACTGTGGGACCTTTCTTAAGCTGCTAAAGTCCTCTGGGTTTCAATGTTCTTATCTATAAAATAAAGATAATAATAGTACATGCATGTCTGGTGGTTATAACATTGGTACTCAGTAAGCACTTAGTGAAAACTGCTGTTTGTTGTTATTAATGTTATTGAAACACTAGAAACTGACCAAGTGCTAATTGCCCTGACATTGCTCCTAGAATTTAATGAATAAAAAGAGAGTTCTGGATGAGGGCAGGGAAAGCTTTAAGAAGGAAGAAGAGTTAAACTAAGCTTTAAAAAACAATGAAAAGTTTATATTATCAAAGAAAAGAAGAAACTCTGGGTGAAGGGGACATAACAAGCAAATTATCAAAGAATGAGCTCAATGCAGGAAGTGCCACAAAAGCAGAGGGTTGAGTTGGGGAAAAGTGGGAGGTGAGTGGCCAGAAGACCCAAGACTCAACAAACCTGGCTCTCCCTTCCATTGTTTGAAACACCTGTTTTAGGAAGCAGCTACACTAGCTATAAAGCCCTACATTAAGAAACTGGATACAAAAAGAGTAAACTTACAGTGCTCTTCTTATGGCAAAAGTAATTCTTTCTTTACAAAATAATTTATTAACCAGAACTTTAATTCAGAGACTGGGTTAGCACACTTAAAACACATTTCGATTTACTGAAGATAAATGTGATTTACTAAAGATAAATAATTCAACCCTTCCATAAAAAAGACTATGAGCTTTTTGGAAAGCAAGGGATTTTCTTACTCGTTACAGGAACCCCAGACTCTAGCACAGTGCTAGGAACATGATAATAGCTTGATAAACAAATGGTTGCCCAGTTAAACAGTCACATATGTTGTTATGACATAGAATGAGATATCTGTGAAAAAAAGTTTCTTTTTGAGTACTGCCATATCCAGTTACTATTCATATTCCTAGGTAAAACTGTTGCTTTGAAAATCAAGCCAGATTTCATTTATACTGTATTAGTGGTAATAAATTTAATTAAATATTGTACATGTCAATAATCAAACTGGATAATTCAATTGAAAACACACTGAACTCTAATTTGACTTATAGTTATCTGAGTAATTTCATTAAATTCATAATGTGATGGTTGATGAGAATAGCACAATGCACCGAGGCACTGAAAACCTATCTTGTTCCTCTTCTCTCCTCTCCTCTATTGATAGGGATCCTTATAGGTTAGCTGACAGTTGCAACTTGATCTTCCAGGAAATAAATACATCTCTGAACCTTCAGAATAGCCATATCCCAAACTGGTTTCCATTGCCACGAATTTCTTTTCTGACTTAGCATATTTCAGTTTCTCTTTCTTAACCTTGGGAAGTAGTATTAAAGGAACATATGGGATAGTTCACTCTTTTCCTTTGACTTGCCAAATGTTATCTTCAATTAAGTCATGACCATAAGGCATTCAAAACATACGGGTCAGAAGTTCAAGAGGCTATCCGCGACCCGCAGACAAAGCAGCTGTGTTGATCACCTAGAAAGTACAAACTAAATGTGGATCATGGGATTATATTGCTGAGAAATCAGAAAACTAGGCAAGGAGAAATGTCCACATTGGTCATTAAAGTAATCATTACAGTAGAAAAGATTTTCCTTAAAACCATCAGAAAATAGAGATTTATCTAAAGTGAACATTTTGTATCACTATGCCACAAAGTAATAACTACAATGAAAATATTGCACTAATACAATTTGTGATCTTTGATAAACTAGAAATTGTGTCTTTGCTCCCACTGCCATTCGCCTCCTATTTTTGTGAACTGGGAATAAAATGACCAACTTAAGCTTCACTTTACAAATATGATTCCAGTTAATGTCCCAAGGGGAGCTATCAGCATGTCTCTTCCAATTGCCTCCTAGGGAACAAGAGACAAATAGTTGGCCTATTAAAAACAATGGATGCATTCACTTCTGTACCAACCTGACAGGGACCCTGTGCTTCTGTTTACAACTGCCAGGTTCATTCAGCTCTTTGATTACCTTCTATCAGTGCGTTCACAACCAATTCAAGCCAATAGTGGGATATAATTAAATCCACGGAAACAGAAGCAGTTTTTATGGTCACACCTGCTTAATGCCCCTCGGTCTATTTTCACTCACATATAATTAATAGTGTTCTCTGTCAGCAACTCAGACTTCCAGCAACACAGAGGATGGTAGTGAGAGCTCTGGGTATTGCCCTGGAATGAGCAGCTAGGTCTGAGTTTGTATTCCAGCTGACACACTTATTGCTCCAGCTGATACACTTAGTTGTGCAACCTTCAGCATATTTAATCTGTCTGAGCCTCAGTTTTCCTGTCTATAACAAAGGTAATAATACACACATCATGAGAACATTGATATAAAGAACCAAACACATGTCACGTACTCGACTAACATCAGTCCATTTACAAACACTGCTCAAAAAGTTAGAATAACTATAACTTTGATTATATGGGACTGAAAAGAATGGAAATGAAAACCAGGCAATAATGGGTTCAGAATTGTTGTTTTAGTCTTACACAAACCAATGTGTCCCATAAGCTCAAATGGTAATCAGTTGCAACAAACTGGTTTCCAGTAGGTATAAATATGTCCTTATAAAGAAATACTGTTTGATTCCACTTATATGAGGTATCTAAAATTGTCAAACTCATAAAAGCAGAAAGTAGAACGGTGGCTGTTGGGGGCTGGAAGAGGGGGAAAAAAGGAGGAGTTGTTGTTCAATGGGTGTAGAGCTTCAGTCATGCAAGACGAATGTGTCCTAGAGTTATGCAGATGTACAGCATGGTGCCCATAGTTAACAATACTGTATTGTGTGCCTAATCTTGTTAAGAGGGTAGATCTCAGGTTAAGTATTCTTACCATGAAAAAAAGAGGGGCATGGATATGTTTATTATCTTGATGGTGGTAATAGTTTCACAGGTGTATGCATATGTACAAACTTATTAAATTGTATACATCAAATATGTGCAGCTTTCTGGATATCAGTTACACTTCAATAAAGCTGTATTTTAAAAAAAAAAGAAAGAAGAAATAAATAGAAACACTTAGAAAGCCTCTACACAGCAGCTGCTCTCTATCCTAATAAAAAAGTACATCATGGTAACCAGGAAGCTCTGCAATCAGCACTTGCTGCTTTATCTCACTATAAGGAGCCTATTTCCTTTCCTTTACTCGCCTTACCCAATTTTTCCTTCAAGACTCAGCTTGGACATCTCCTTCTCCAGGAAACCCCCCCTCAAGTGCCCTCTCTCATGTGCTCTCATAGTGCTCTGTTCACACCTTTACGTTTTCTTTCTTTCAGTTTAACTTCCTTCTCTAGAACCATGTCTTCTCCTTGTATCCCCAGCACCTACCAAGTGCAGTGTCTGGCACACAGTGGTACCCAATAACAACTGTCAATTGACAGAATAGACACTGGCCTCAGAGTCAGGAAGATGGAATCAAAGTCTGACTCTACCACTTCCCTGTTTGCCTTTTCTAATACTGTGACTCCATATGCCCACATTAGCCATGCTCTCATATCATAGAATAAACATAAAGATGAAACAATACCAGAAAAGGAGTTACATCTGCCTTTGCAATAACAGTCTCTGCCAGCTGCTTTTCAACATAGGCAGGGGCAGAGTAGTACCGTGAACTAGATGATTTTTTCTTCAAAGAATCACTTGAGTGTTCTCTCTTGTGAAGAATGAGCATGGACTTTTGCTCTGGCAGAAGATTACAATAGGAATATTTGTGCCTTGCCAAGTCAGATCCCACACAATATCCACTGGCAAGCAGAGCCCATGACTGCTGAAGAAAGTGGACCAATCTGTATATTATATATTGCAGGAGAGAAGGACCTGATCCCCCAAACCCTGTTCTCTCATGGGAGAACCATGAGGGTAGACCATGGTGGCCCAGAAAAAGCCCCAGAGTAAAGAAAGGCAAGGCCTCTGGAATAAAATTAACTGTGGAAAGGTATAATCTAGGCTAGTGACCAGGGCTCAACAGGCCTGAGACTTGGGAGTCAGGAGGCCTGATAACAGCACAATGCATACTGCTACTAGAAGCCTCTTGGGACTCAGCCATCCTAACACTGTGTTGTTAGGAGATGTTTAAGTATGGACTATGGGAATAATGATCTCGAGCCCAACTTTGAGATTCCACAGTGGTCTGCACAGGAACTTGAACATTCAACATATTGCAAAGGGAAACACCAGCATCTATAGGACCCGGTTGCAACAGCAGTGCTATGAGCTAATACAAAGCAGTGATCAGGTTTCCCACTTCCCTCTAATTATGGTGTTATTAATAGAAGGAGAAATAATCCTTAAATAATTCACTAAATTTGGACCGAGTAAAGCTTTGGAGCTCTTGGAAATTTTGAAGTAGGGGCAGAGGTCTTAAGGCAAACACTGGATATCTTCCTACCAGGATACCTGGGGTCTTAAACAATGAATTTGACAATATTAAGGTGACAGGATCATATTTGTACCCCCAGATGAATGAAGTAAGTGGTATCAGTTACACTGATGCAACAGTGGGATGCACACAGCCCCACACAGGATCCATACAGAAAGAGCAAGGACTAGCCTGTTGGAGAAGCCAGCGCTGGTAAGAAACAGACATCAGGCTCTCAGCAGCATGGAACTGCCACCTCTGACCCCAGACATTTAGTTTACGACCTTCTTTTTTAGATTTCCAGGTAAAGAAATCTTGTCATGTCCCATTCCCAGTGCCAATTTAAAAGGTAAAAGCAAAATTTTAGGTAAGAATAATGTGTGACATCTTCAACCAAGAAACATTGAGGTATTTCAAACCATTATGCAAAGGAAACTAGATAGGGGAAGAGCAGGCTGTTCTCATGACTTCTCTCACACATTGGACAAATGTACCTAAGAAATCAGCTCACGTTGCCATGCCGACCAAGTATAGGAGCACTGCCATCACTACCCCATTTTAAAAACAACCCTGCCACACGAGGAAAAGTGGCATTGCCCTTATTGAAGTCTGATTACCTCAACAAATATGGAAATAAATTCTGGTTATACTTCCCAGCCTTTACCTGCTAGCATGCGAGATCTCTAGACTAATTGGTAAGTTAAAGGCTCCTGACAACCTAACCTTTTCCTTTTCTCTTTCTTCTTTCTATGTGCCTGAAATAAACAAAATAAACAAAATCCACATTCCCTCCATCAGACCCATTTCAACTACCAATAGAGAAATTGACATCACTCTGTAAGATGATCAAACTGGAAAAAAATTCATGTAAAGCAATAAAGCAAATCAAATAAGGGGAGACCTGAAGAACCGGGACAAATGCACCCCTCGGAAACAAGTTGGGGCTGTGTACGGTGGCTCACACTGTAATCCCAGCACTTTGGGAGTCCAAGTTAGGAGGATTGCTTGAACCCTGGAGTTATCAGCCTGGGAAACATAGTGAGACCCCATCTCTCCAAAAAAATAAAAATTGACTGGGTGTAGTGGTTCACACCTGTGGTCCCAGCTACTTAGGAGGCCAAGGTGGGAGGATTGCTTCAGACTAAGAGGTCAAGGCTACAGTGAGCCATAATCACACCACTGCACTCCAGCCTGGGTGCCAGAGTGTCTCAAAAAAAAAACACAAAAGAACAAAAAAAAGCTGGTGATCAGTAAAATGTAGTCTCCAAAGTTAACATATACATTAAAATTTAATACAAATTTCAAATTATCATTACATTACTTAACATAAAAATAATAATTTTCTAATCTTAATTTAAAATGCCAATGTACCACAAAAAGTGGCAAGTGGGGAAAGCAGTGAAAAAGTCAAGTTATACCAAATTTCTCATTTTCCAGACAGGAGTGGGCTGAAGTCAGCTCCTACTGACTCGGAAGAGCCAATGTTGCTCTTCTCTTGCCAACTCCAAGTTCAGAGTCATTGTGTTGATAGCTTGAAATCTGCCTCAGAGGAAGCATTTACACCATAGAGATCAGCCAGTGCTACAGATAAGGCTTTTGTTTATTTTCCAGAGAGCCACTACTCTCCTCCAGCATATAGCCAGTAGTTACTACTCTCCTCCAGCATATAGTCAGTGTGTGTGTGTGTGTGTGTGTGTGTGTGGTGGTGGTGGTGGTGGTGATAAAATATGCCTAACATAAAATTTGCCATTTCAAGCATGCAATCCAATGGTATTAAGTACATTCACAATTTTGTGCAACTGTCAACATTATTCATTTCCAGAACTTTTTCATCATCCCAAATAGAAACCCTGTACTCCCTGTAACTCCTTCCTCCCCTCTACTCAATGCCTGGTAACCACTGTTCTTTCTGTCTCTGTGAATTTGCCTATTATCATACCTCCCATAAGTGGAATCATACATTATCTGTCCTTTTGCATCTGACTTACTTCTCTTGGCATCATGTTTTCAAGGTTCATCTGCATTGTAGCATGTATCAGAATTGTCTTCATTTTTAAGAATGAATAGTATTCCATTGTTTGTATGGGCTGCATTTTGTGTAGCCATTCATTCACTGATGGAAGTAGATACTTTTTAATGTTTATTAATAAATAGAAAAATATGTTTAAATAATTTTTACTACCTACATGAGTGAGCAAAGATCAGAAAAAACTCTGAACTTCCTGCTAATAAGACCGCTGTATTCTCAGTTACTTAGAAAATAAAAGAAAATATTATAACCCACTATCAATGAAATGGGTCATACTCTTACCAGTGACATGGTCAAGGACTCCCAGCATGTTGTGCTGGAAGCCCTCATCAAGAGTCTTGGCACAGGAGTTAATAAATGAAGAAACACAAATACATTGAGCACCTGTTCGATTCCATGAACTGTGCTTGGTACAGTAACATATATCATCTCATTAGTTCTTATGAAATAGATATTCTCCATATTAAAACCCTATATGCACTCTTTAAGCCACTGTGTACATCAATATTTAAACTCTTTAATGATACCAACGAACTGGCTATTCCCTGTTAACTTATCTAGTCTACATTGCAGTTCTTTCTACAATGAGAACATAAAAAAACAAATCATGCTGTCAGAGGTATGTTGATGAGAATGGAAGAAGAGATTTTCAAGCCATTTCTGCAAGCACAGTGATATGATTTGGCTGTGTATCTCCACCCAAATTTCATCTCGAACTGTCATCCCCACATGTTGAGGGTGGGAGGTGATTAGATCATGGAAGCCATTTCCCCCATGCTGTTCTCAAGATAGTGAATGAGTTTTGATAAGAGCTGATGGTTTTAAACTGTGGCACTTCCTCATGCTCTTGCTCTCTCTCCCGGCATCATGTAAGATGTGCCTTGCTTCCCCTTCACCTTCCACCATGATTGTAAGTTTCCTGAGGCCTCACCAGCTGTGCAGAACTGGGAGTCAATTAAACCTCTTCCCTTTATCAATTACCCAGTCTTAGGTAGTTCTTTACAGCAGTGTAAAAATGGACTAATACATTCAGGTTATTTGCACTCATTTCACAATACTGAGGAAGAAAGACACTGTTTCTGATAAGGAAAAAGGCTTAGGTGGTCCAGTAACTTACCAATCCAGTCAAAAGGCAAGAACCCAGTTTAAAAGACATGAAATAGAAGTTAATTCAACTAGGAAATGGATATGCAGTTTCTAAAGACTCAGACTACCAGATGGACTAAAAGTTGTGAACAGTAAGCAACTATCGTGGTACTGTGTGATTTCCTTCTAGCCATGCAGCTGCTTGCTGTTCTTATAGCCATGGATCTATGATTTCCTTATGCCCATGGAGTTGCCTGCTTTCCTCAGGCCCATGGTGCTGCATAGTTCCTCATAACCATGGTGCTGCCTGGTCCCCTCATGCCCATGGAGCTGCATGGATTCCTCATTGTCGTGATGCTGCATGGTTCCTCATGTACATGGTGCTGCTTGGTTTTCTCACGGACATACAGCTGCATGGTTTCCACACCCCCATGGAGCTGCTTAATTTCCTCATGCCTATGAAGCTACATAGCTTTCTTATGGACACAGAGCTGCATAGTTCCCTCATGCCCATGGTGTTGCATGGTTTCCTCATGCCCTTGGAGCTGCATACTGCCTCATGCACATGAAGCTGCATGGCTCCTCATGGCCATGGAGTTGCATGATTCCCTTATGGCCATGGAGCTGCATGGTTCCTCATGCCCATGGAGCCTCATGGTTCCCTCATGGCCATCATGCTGCATGGTTTCCTCATGGCCATCAGGCGGCGTGGTTTCTTCATGCCCATAGAGCTGCATGGTTTCTTTAAGGTCAAGATCCAGCATCATTCCCTCATGCCCATGGCCATGATGAGGTACAGGGAATTTTCACCTCATGAATGTGCCTAGTTGAGGATAGGGGACAGAGAGGGGCATGTGTGTCCTGAAGGGATTTAGACAGACCTTACACTGCAAATATTCCCCTAACTTTGCTCTTTTGTCTTTCAAAGCAAACAAGCCAAAAAGATGGAGGGCATGGTTCTCAACACTGGTTACCTGTTGGAATCACCAGTGCTGCTCCCAGGCCCAGCCAAGACCAGTTGCAGCAGAATCTACTGGGGCATAGCCAGGATTGAAAACAAGTAGCATAGGCCAGATGCAGTGGCTTACACCTGTAATCCCAGCACTTTGGGAGGTCAAGGTGGGTGGATCACTAGATTAGGAGATCAAGACCATCCTGGTTAACACAATGAAACCCCGTCTCTACTAAAAACAAAAAAATTAGCCAGGTGTGGTGGCGGGTGCCTGTGGTCCCAGCTACTCGGGAGGCTGAGGCAGGAGAATGGCTTGAACCCGGGAGGCGGAGCTTGCAGTGAGCCGAGATCGTGCCACTGCACTCCAGCCTGGGTGACACGGTGAGACTCCATCTCAAAAAAAATAAATAAATAAAAATAAAAAAAAGCAAGCAAGTAGCATAAAGGCATAACTTCCAGTAAGGGACTGAAAACTTGCATGTCTGCATCAGATATGAAGGGGCTACGACCTCTGCTATAGCCTCTCTTGCGACTCTCATTCCAGGGAGTAAAAGACCAAAGGAAACTAACCATACATGAAAAGACACACATAGATGTTTCAAAAACTAAGCACTGAAATGAGAAGCAATGTAATGTAGGCAACTCCAAGAACACCTCTTCAACCAACATTAAACCAGTGATTTAAATCTACCATGGAAATTGGCTAAATCTTCCACTGGTTTCACTTCTTCCACTCAGTTCTTTCTGCTACTTTTGACTTTGTTTTCTCTCTGAGGGGATCCCTGTGGATTGTGGCAAACAAACTTTTTCTGGTTGACTCACTGCTGTTCACACTTTCTAAGATTATCCCGCCTCAGTGGAATTATTCAGGGGGTTCCCAGTCCTTTCAGAGATGGCAAACCAATAAAATATTAGAATATATTATCAGAAGGCTGCTATAACATTACAGTTATTAATACATTATCTTCCCACAAATAGGTCACAGGGACGAAAGCTTTGAATAGCCTGGGGCATTATTGAACTTGATTTCAGCT
Source organism: Colobus angolensis palliatus (assembly GCF_000951035.1). NCBI lineage: Eukaryota > Metazoa > Chordata > Mammalia > Primates > Cercopithecidae > Colobus > Colobus angolensis. The sequence continues at coordinate 3,847,209 of NW_012116411.1, forward strand.
GGATGCCAATGCCGATGAGCAAATTTTTTTTCACTTCTCAAAATAAATGTACAGCCCAGTTTACTTAAAGAGAGAAAGATTAAAAATACCTCCTAGTGGCCGGGCGCGGTGGCTCAAGCCTGTAATCCCAGCACTTTGGGAGGCCGAGACGGGCGGATCATGAGGTCAGGAGATCGAGACCACCCTGGCTAACACGGTGAAACCCCGTCTCTACTAAAAAATACGGAAAAAAAAAAAACTAGCCCGGCGCGGTGGCGGGCACCTTTAGTCCCAGCTACTCGGGAGGCTGAGGCAGGAGAATGGCGTAAACCTGGGAGGTGGAGCTTGCAGTGACCCGAGATCCGGCCACTGTACTCCAGCCTGGGCGACAGAGCGAGACTCTGTCTCAAAAAAAAAAAAAAAAAATACCTTCTAGTTTGAGTACTGCATTCTCCTTGAGAATATAGAAAAGGAAAGTGAACTAGCAACTATTGGATATCATGTGAACTCCCTCTTGAAAAGTAGAAGTTGCTACGGGAAGCTTTGGTGAAACCTGGGCCAGCTGCATGGTGCTGTTTACCATTGAGGTGTTACTAGATGAGGCATCTGTTATGGGTTGAATTGTACCCCCCAAAAAAGATGTTGAAGTCTTGTCCCCTAGTATCTGAGAATATATCATATTCACAGCTGTGAATTATAGGCTCGCCTATAATCCCAGCTACTCAGAAGGCTGAGGCAGGAGAATCACTTGAACCCGGGAAGCAGAGGTTGCAGTGAGCCAAGATCACGCCATTGCACTTATTTAGAAATATGTTCTTGTAGATGATCAAGATAAGGTGAGATCATTAGGGTGAACCCTAATCTAATATGACTGGAGTTCTTATGAAAAGGAGACATTTGGACACAGACATTTACAAAGGGAAGGCAATGTGAAGCCACAGGGTAAATATCTACATGCAGAGGAATGCCAGAAGGTACTGGAAGCTAGGGGAAAGGCCTGGAACAGATGCCTCCCTCACAGCCTTCAGAAAGAACCAACCCTGTTGACATGCTAATTTCAGTCTTCTAGCCTCCAGAAAAGTGAGACAAGTGTCTGATGCATAAACCACCCAGTTTGTTGTACTTTGTTATGGCAGCCCTGGGAAAGTAATACAGCATCCAAAAAAAGTACTGGTTTAAAACCTAGTGAACAATTCAAAACCAAACCACAAATCCAGAGCCCTAGGTAAAGAGAGGCATTCAAGGTATCATGCCAAAGAAGGCAGATATCAGAAAGAGCTGACTAGAGAAAGTTAGAATGCTAGAGGCTGGGGTGGGATCAGGGGAGGAACCAGTCGTAAAGAAATCTCAAAGACAAAGAGGAAATAGGCTTACTTCATAAACACAGATTTAGCACCCACTGCAGGCCAGGCACTTTCCTAGGTGCTGGGGATACAAAGGTGAGTAAGTCATACCCTGCCCCCAAAGGAGTCATGTGTCATCTGCCCCATTAGACTGCTGTTGATATCATGTGCCAAGATAGCAGCAAGCAGAGTGGTTTGGGGGCATAAAGGGATGGGAGGTACTCACACAGCAATGTGGGTGCTTGGGGAAGACTTCCTGGATATTAGGATATCTAGACTCAGTCTTGAAGAATGATATATCGGCAGGGTGAACAAAAAGAGGTCTATTTTCATAAAGAACCCAGGGGCCTCTCGGTACCGTGTTGAGAGTGTCTAGTAGGATGTGATTCTTTTTAAAAACGGAAGAGGTGGCCAGGTGCGGTGGCTCACGCCTGTAATCCCACCACTTTGGGAGGCCAAGATGGGTGGATCACCTGAGGTCAGGAGTTGGAGACCAGCCCGGCCAACAAGGTGAAACCCCATCTCTACTAAAAATACAAGAATTAGCTGGGTGTGGAGGCGTGTGCCTATAATCTCAACTACTCGGGAGGCTGAGGCAGGAGAATCGCTTGAACCTAGGAGGCAGAGGTGGCAGTGAGCCAAGATCGTGCCATCTCACTACAGCCTGGGTGACAGAGCAAGACTCCATCTCAAAAAAAAAAAAGAAGAAGCATACCTTCACTCACATACACAAACACACACACACACACATATTCTCACACACACACACTTGCACATAAACCACCACAGGTTTGGCACCTCCAGAACTGGAGAGCATCCACAGAAACAAATAACCAGCAGAAGCAACAGCCACTTTACAGAGCAGAGGGTACTGTGGCCATTGGGAGTAACTGACCCCTGTATATGGGCACCTGAGATCAGGAGGAAGGGAATAAAACCATGCATACCACATGGAAACTGGTTGTACTTCTTCAACAAACATGTGACATGCTCTGCACCACTGCTGCCTTTGAGAACTGTCAGAAAAACAGAGAGAGGACTTTGCAGGGGTTCATGACAGCAAGTGGGAGCAGAGCCAGATAAATCAGAATAGAAACTTAAATAATGCGGATCTCATAGTGTTGTAAGAAAACAAGCACAAATAGAGCAACTGGGATATACCACCTCCAGCTCCATCTATCGATGTTTGGTCAACCTGCATTTGCATTTACTTTATCATCTTGTGTTAATTTGTCATCATTATCACTTACCCATATTCATTTCTTGAAAGCAACCTATTTCGGGAATGATGGCTTCGTACCACAAATGAGGCAGCTTTAATAACTCCAGTGAGTGGCAATCTAATGGGATCACTGCCGCTGCGAGCCTGAGCACCGACAAGCTCAGCAGCAGCCTCCTTTGTGCAGCAGCGCTCTCTAATTGGGTCTAATGGAGGAGTTGGAGGTATTCTCTTTCTGCCTTCCTAATGATATTAATATCTTCATGAGGCTAATAAACTGCTAACCTGGGCCAACGTGAATCGCTTCCTGTATAATATAAAAACTTTCTATTTGGAGTCTTATGCAAGCACTAGGGGTTACTATTGTTGTGATAGCTGTGTCTGTTATTGTGTATAACAGGCTTTTCCTTCTTTTCTAGTCCAAGAGCCAGAATCGGAGACTACCAAGGACCTGATCTAATTCAGATTACTGACAGTGGTGGAGGATCCCAGAGGCAGTTGGTTAAGGAGATCCTCCTGGTTGGGTCAGATCCTTTATGGTCTGTACTGCCCCCTGCTGACCTGGGGAAGGAGGAGTGACTCTCCAACACCCCTTGGGAGATGGAAAGTACCAGAAGACAAAATATGAAGAACTATTCTTTATTATCACCGACTATATGCTTTTCTGTTTAATACTTACAAATTCCTATAGGGTGGGTCTTACTACTGTCATTTTATGTATGAAGAAACCTATCCTCTAGTGGTAAACCAGCTTACCTAGAGTCGCTAGGGTATGGGAGTGTCAGATCCAGGACAAGGTAGAAGTCGGTCTGGTTTGCCACTGTTGTTTGAAGTGAAAACTGCACGTACTTTAACACCAGAGTAACTTGGGCTTTCACTTTAATTCCCTAATGTAACAGCCATACAATGTTAAAACAAGTTACTTAAATGAGCTAAGCTCTGTTTCATCTACAAAACATGAATTATCGTATCTACCTTGAAGGACTGTTGTGGGGGTTAATCACAGGGTAGGCAAAGCACAAGGCCTAGAATACAGTAGCTGCACACAGATGGAGGGTGGTATTGGGAGCCAGAGACAGAGGGTGGACAACGGTAGGCTTTCCTATGGACGCTAGTGGCTCAGTGGTTGCTTCATTCAGGTCCCTAGGAGGTTTTAACTCAAAGTCTGGGCTCAAAAAATATACTAGAATGCTCAGCTAATGATGTCAGCACATCTGAATAGCTCTTTACCACTTATAAACCAATTTTGTGTGTATTCTATTTGATCTTCACAAATATGTACCTGTAGATGCATAAATGTGCCACAGATAGTTGAGGAAACACACAATATGTCCAGCATTATACTAAGTACATAAAATAATGGCTGGATTTCATCTTCATAACAATCCTATAATTATTTTCTCCATTGTCTAGATGAGGAAACTGAGCCTCAGAAAGATTAAGGAAATTTCCCAGAGTCACACTGTATAAAGTTGCAGAGCTAAGACTTGAACACTGGCCCATATGACTACAGAAATCATCTCTCTCAACCATTGGGCTACACTGCCTTTTTCTGAAGAAGGCAGACAAGTATTACCTTTTCACTATATAGACAAGGATATTCTGACTCGTGTAATAGTGATATAGTTCGGCTCTGTGTCCCCACCTGAATCTCATCTTGCAGCTCCCATAATTCCCACATGTTGTGGGAGGGACCCAGTGCGAGATGATTGAATCATGGGGGTAGGTCTTTCCCACGCTGTTCTTGTGAGACTGAGTGGGTCTCATGAGTTCTGATGGTCTTTAAAATGGGAGTCTGTCTGCACAAGCTTTCTTTTTGCCTGCTGCCATGCATATAAGATGAGACTTGCTCCTCCTTCTGCCATGATTGTGAGGCCTCCCCAGCCATGTGGAACTGGAAGTCCAATAAACCTCTTTCTTTTGTAAATTGCCCAGTCTCAGGTGTGTCTTTATCAGGAGCATGAAAACAGACTAATACAATAAATTGGTACCAGTAGAGTGGGGCGCTGCTGAAAAGATACCCAAAAATGTGGAAGCAAATTTGAAACTGAGTAACAGGCAGAGGCTGGAACAGTTTGGAGGGCTCAGAAGAAGATGAAAATGTGAGAAAGTTTGGAACTCCCTAGAGACTTGTTGAATGGCTTTGACCAAAATGCCGATAATGATATGGACAATGAAATTTAGGCTGAGGTGGTGTCAGATGGAGATGAGGAACTTATTGGGAACTGGAGAAAGGTGACTCTTGTTATTTCTTAGCACAAAGACTCGCGGCATTTTGCCCCTGCCCCAGAGATCTGTGGAGCTTTGAACTTGAGAGTGATGACTTAGGGTATCTGGTGGAGAAAACCTCTAAGCAAGAAAGCATTCAAGAGGAAACTTGGGTGTTGTTAAAAGCATTCAGTTTCAAAAGGGAAACAGAGCATAAGAGTTTGGAAAATTTGCAGCCTAACAATGTAATAGAAAAGAAAATCTCATTTTCTGAGGAGAAATTCAAGCAAACTGCAGAAATTTGCATAAGTAATGAGAAGCCAAATGTGTCACTAAGACAATGGGGGAAACTGTCTTCAACTGTCAGAGGCCTATGCAGCAGCTCCTCCCATCACAGGCCCAGAGGCCTAGGAGGAAAAAATGGTTCCGGGGGCTGGGCCCAGGGTCCCTGTGCTGTGTGCAGCCTAGGCACTTGATGCCCTGTGTCCCAGCTGCCACAGCCGTGGCTGAAATGGGCCAACATAGAGCCTGGGCCGTGGCTTCAGAGGGTGGAAGCCCCAAGCCTTGGCAGCTTCCACATGGTGTTGAGCCTACAGGGGCACAGAAGTCAAGCACTGAGGTTTAGGAACCTCCACCTAGATTTCAGAGGATGTATGGAAATGCCTGGATGCCCAGACAGAAGTTTGCTGCAGAGGTGGGTCCCTCATGGAGAACCTCTGCTAGGGCAGTATGGAAGGGAAATGTGGGGTTGGAGCCCCCACACAGAGTCCCTACTGGGACATCACCTAGTGGAGCTGTGAGAAGAGGGCCACCATCCTCAAGACCCCAGAATGGTAGCTCTACCAATAGTTTGCACTGTGCACCTGGAAAAGACTCAGACACTCAGTGCCAGCCTATGAAAGCAGCCAGGAGGGAGGCTGTACCCTGCAAAGCACAGGGGCAGAGCTGCCCAAGACCATGGGAACCCACCTCTTGCATCAGCAAGACCTGGATATGAGACATGGAGTCAAAGGTGATCACTTTGAGCTTTAAGATTTGACTTCCCTACACGATTTCAGACTGTCTGGGGCCTTTAGCCCCTTTGTTTTGGCCAACTTCTCCCAATTGAAATGGCTATATTTACCCAATGACTGTACCCTCATTGTATCTAGGAAGGAACTAACTTGCTTTTGATTTTCAGGCTCATAGGTGGAAGGGACTTATCTTGTCTCAGATGAGACTTTGGGCTACGGACTTTTGAGTTAATGCTGAAATGAGGTGAGACTTTGGGGGACTGTTGGGAAGGCATAATTTGTTTTGAAATGTGAAGATTTGAAATTTGAGAGGGGCCAGAGGCCGAATAATATGGTTTAGCTCTGTGTCCCACCCAAATCTCATCTTGTAGCTTCCATAATTCCCACATGTTGTGGGAAGTAACCCAGTGAGAGATGATTGAATCATGGGGGCAGGTCTCTCCTCATGATAGTGAATGGGTCACACGAGATCTGATGGTTTTAAAAACGGGAGTTTTTCTCCACAAGCTCTCATTTTGCCTGTTGCCATCTATGTAAGATGTGACTTGGTCCTCCTTTGCCTTCCACCATGATTGTGAGGCCTCCCCAGCCATGTGAAACTGTAAGTCCCATAAACTTCTTTCTTTTGTAAATTTCCCAGTCTCAGGTATGTCTTTATTAGCAGCGTGAAAATGGACTAATGCAAGGAGGAAACTTGTTCAAGAACTCACAAGATGTATTTGGCAAGTAAATGTAGGAGGATTTAAAGTCTTAAAACTAGAATAAATTGTTATTAGCATAAATCTAAAATAATGTTGGCACAAAAAGTTTCCAGGTGACAGCTGGAGAAGAATTTTGTGAAACTCATCATTCTTCAAAAGCATTAGTGTGCAAAGATAAATTAATAATAATGGGAAAGACCAATTATTCACTGAATCTAGAATGAAATGAGGAGAAAAATATTATCTCTTTGCAAATCTGGCCCAGTACTTTCACTATAAATTAAAATCTGTGATAAATCACAAATAAATTGGATAGACATCTGCAGCAGAAATTAAATTACCAAAGAAAAACTACACATTTAGGGAGTTTTATGAACATGGAAAGCTTTAAGAGAGATGGCTTTCTTTGTGGATTGTTTAATGGAGTCATTTCTTATTTAAAATTTTTTAAAGAACAAATGTAATGCCTTTTGAATATTGAGAATTTTCTAAGAACTAGACTATAAGGAAGATGTCTCCAGCAGTTTCTCCAGGCTTTATCGATCTCATAGTATCAGATACATAAGGACACAGTGATACACAAATGTAATGCCTAAAGATAAATTTAATACATTGCAGTTATGAGTCCAACTTGTGACTTTGGCTTATGGCAAATCACAGTTCAGTTATGCTTACGAAAATCATGAAATCAGAATGTAAAGGAAGATTTTTATAAAGATGAACTTTCTTATCTTTAAAGATAGCTAGGTTTCTGTGTATCTAAGATCTGCTTTGTATTTAAAATGAATAGTGAAGGGGGTCACTTCCAAGATGGCCAAATAGGAACAGCTCCAGTCTGCAGCTCCCAGTGAGATCAATGCAGAAAACGGGTGATTTCTGCATTTCCAACCGAGGTACCTGGTTCATCTCACTGGGACTGGTTGGACAGTGGGTGCAGCCCATGGAGGGTGAACTGAAGCAGGTCAGGGCATTGCCTCACCCAGGAAGTGCAAGGGATCAAGGTATTTCCCTTTCCCACCCAAGGGAAGCCAAGACAGTCTGTACCTAGAGAAACCGTACACTCCTGACCAAATACTGCATTTTTCCCATGGTCTTAACAACCAGCCAACCAGGAGATACCCTCCCATGCCTGGCTCCGTGGGTCCCACACCCACAGAGCCTTGCTCACTGCTAGCACAGCAGTCTGAGATTAACCTGCAATGGTACATCTTGATAAGGGGAGGGGCATCCACCATTGTGAGGCTTGAGTAGCTCACAGTGTAAACAAAGCAGCTGGGAAGGTTGAATTGGGTGGAGCCCATCACAGCTCAGCAAGGACTAGTGCCTCTCTAGATTCCACCTCTGGGGTCAGGACATAGCAGAAAAAAAGACAGCAGACAGCTTCTGCAGACTTAAATGTCCAGTGGTTCCCTCAGCACAGCATTCAAGCTCTGAGAACGGACAGACTGCTTCCTCAAGTAGGTCCCTGACTCCCATGTAGCCTGACTTGGAGACATCTCCCACTAGGGGCTGACAGACACCTCAAACAAGCAGGTGCCCCTCTGGGATGAAGCTTCCGGAGAAAGGATCAGACAGCAATATTCTGCTGGAGATATCCAGGCAAACAGGTCTGGAGTTGACCTCCAGCAAACTCTAACAGACCTGCTGTTGAGGGACCTGACTGTTAGAAGGAAAACTAACAAACATAAAGGAATAGCATCAACATCAACAAAAAGGACATCCACACCAAAATCCCATCTGTAGGTCACCAACATCAAAGACCAAAGGTAAATAAAACCATAAAGATGGGGAGAAACCATAGCAGAAAAGCTGAAAATTCCAACAACTGGAGCACATCTTCTCCTCCAAAGGATCACAGCTCCTTGACAGCAAGGGAACAAAACTGGATGGAGAATGAATTTGACAAGTTGAGAGAAGTAGGCTTCAGAAAGTCGGTAATAACAAACTTCTCCAAACTAAAGGATCATGTTCTAACCCATTGCAAGAAAGCTAAAAACCTTGAAAAAGTTAGATGAATGGCTAACTAGAATAAACAGTGTAGAGAAGACCTTAAAGGACCTGATGGAGCTGAAAACCACAGCACAAGAACTTCGTGATGCATCCACAAACTTCAATAGCCAATTCAATCAAGTGGAAGAAAGGATATCAGTGATTGAAGACCAAATTAAGGAAATAAAGCAAGAAGACAAGATTAGAGAAGAATGAAGAGAAACAAACAAAGCCTCCAAGAAACATGGGACTATGTGAAAAGACCAAATCTACATTTGATTGGTGTACCAGAAGGTGACGGGGAGAATGGAACCAAGTTAGAAAACACTCTTCAGGATATTATCCAGGAGAACTTCCCCAACCTAGCAAGACAGGCCAACATTCAAATTCAAGAAATACAGAGAACATCACAAAGATACTCCTCAAGAAGAGCAACTCCACGACACATAGTTGTCAGATTCACCAAAGTTGAAATGAAGGAAAAAATGTTAAGTGCAGCCAGAGAGAAAGGTCAGGTTACCCACAAAGGGAAGCCCATCAGACTAATAGCAGATTTCTCAGCAGAAACCCTACAAGCCAGAAGAGAGTAGGGGCCAATAGTCAACATTCTTAAAGAAAAGGATTTTCAACCCAGAATTTCATATCCAGCCACACTAAGCTTCATAAGTGAAGGAAAAATAAAATCCTTTACAGACAAGCAAATGCTGAGACATTTTTGTCACCACCAGGCCTGCCCTACAAGAGATCCTGAAGGAAGTACTAAACATGGAAAGGAGCAACCAGTACCAGCCACTGCAAAAACAAGCCCAATTGTAAAGACCATCAACACTATGAAGAAACTGCATCAATTAACGGGCAAAATAACCAGCTAGCATCTTAATGACTAAATCAAATTCACACATAACAATATTAACCTTAAATATAATGGGCTAAATGCCCCAATTAAAAGACAGAGACTGGCAAATTAGATAACAAGTCAAGACCCATGGGTATGCTGTATTCAGGAGACCCATCGCATATGCAAAGACATACATAGGCTCAAAATAAAGGGGTGAAGGAAGATCTACCAAGCAAATGGAAAAAAAAAAAAAACTGGGGTTGCAATCCTAGTCTCTGATAAAACAGACTCTAAACCAACAAAGATCAAAAGAGACAAAGAAGGCCACTACATAACCGTGACAACTCAACAGGAAGAGCTAACTATCCTAAATATTTATGCACCCAATACAGGAGCACCCAGATTCATAAAGCAAGTCCTTGGAGACCTACAAAGAGACTTAGACTCCCACACAATAATAATGGGAGACTTTAACACCCCACTGTCAATATTAGACAGATCAACGAGACAGAAAATTAACAAGGATATCCAGGACTTAAACTCAGCTCTGCACCAAGCAGACCTAAGAGACATCTTCAGAACTCTCCACCCCAAATCAACAGAACATACATTCTTCTCAGCACCACATCGCACTTATTCTAAAATTGACCACATAATTACTAGCAAAACACTCCTCAGCAAATGTAAAAGAACAGAAGTCACAAAAAACTGTCTCTCAGACCACAGTGCAATAAAATTAGAACTCAGGATTAAGAAACTCCGTCAAAACTGCACAACTACATAGAAACTGAACAACCTGCTCCTGAATGACTACTGGGTACATACCAAATTAAGGCAGAAATACAAATGTTCTTTGGAACCAATGAGAACAAAGACACAACGTACCAGAATCTCTGGGACACATTTAAAGCAGTGGTAGAGGGAAATTTATAGCACTAAATGCCCACAAAAGAAAGGAAGAAAGATCTCAGATCAACACCCTAACATCACAATTAAAAGATCTAGAGAAGCAAGAGCAAAAAATCCAAAAGCTAGCAGAAGGCAAGAAATAACTAAGATCAAAACAGAATTGAAGGAGATAGAGACACAAAATATCCTTCAAAAAAATCAGTGTATCCAGGCGCTGGTCTTTTGAAAAGATCACCAAAATAGACCACTAGCAAGACTAATAAAGAAGAAAAGAAAGAAGAATCAAATAGACGCAATAAAAAATGATAAAGATTCTAAAATTGAGGCAATAATTAATAGCCTATCAACCAAAAAAATCCAGGACCAGATGGATTCACAGCCTAACTCTACAAGAGGTACAAAGAGGAGCTGGTACCATTCCTTCCAAAACTATTCCAATCCACAGAAAAAAAGAGAATCCTCCCTAACTCGTTTTATGAGGCCAGCATCATCCTGATACCAAAACCTGGCACAGACACAACAAAAAAAAAGAGAACTTTAGATCAATATCCCCAATGAACACTGATGCAAAAATCCTCAATAAAATACTGGCAAACCAAATCCAGTAGCACATCAAAAAGCTTATCCACCATGATCAAGTTGGCTTCATCCCTGGGATGCAAGGCTGGTTCAACATACGCAAATCAATAAACATAATCCATCAAATAAACAAAACCAACAACACAAAACACATGATTATCTTAATAGATGCAGAAAAGGCCTTCGACAAAATTCAACAGCCCTTCATGCTAAAAACTCTCAACAAACTAGGTATTGCTGGAATGTATCTCAAAGCAATAAGAGCTATTTATCATAAACCCACAGTCAATATGATATTGAATGGGCAAAAACTGGAAGCATTCCCTTTGAAAAATAGCACAAGACAAGGATGCCCTCTCTCACCCTCCTATTCAACATAGTGTTGGAAGTTCTGGCCAGGGCAATCAGGCAAGAGAAAGAAATAAAGGGTATTCAATTAGGAAAAGAGGAAGTCAAATTGTCTCTGTTTGCAGATGACATGATTGTATATTTAGAAAACCCATCATCTCAGCCCCAAATCTCCTTAACCTAATAAGCAACTTCAGCATAGTCTCAGGATACAAAATCAATGTGCAAAACTCACAAGCACTCCTATACACCAATAACAGACAAACAGAGAGCCAAATTATGAGTGAACTCCCATTCACAATTACTACAAAGAGAATCAAATACCTAAGAATACAACTTACAAGGGATGTGAAGGACCTCTTCAAGGAGAACTACAAACCACTGCTCAATGAAATAAAGGAGGACACAAACAAGTGGAAGAACATTCCATGCTCATGAATAGGAAGAATCAATATTGTGAAAATGGCCATACTGCCCAAGGTAATTTATAGATTCAATGCTATCCTCATCAAACTACCACTGACTTTCTTCACAGAACTGGAAAAACCACTTTAAAATTTATATGGAACCAAAAAAGAGCCAGCATAGCCATGACAATCCTAAGCAAAAAGAACGAAGCTGGAGGCATCATGTTACCTGACTTCAAACTATACTACAAGTCTACAGTAACCAAAACAGCATGATACTGGTACCAAAATAGAGATATAGACCAATGGAACAGAACAGAGGCCTCAGAAATAACACCACACATCTACAACCATCTGATCTTTGACAAACCTGACAAAAACAAGAAATGGGGAAAAGATTCCCTATTTAATAAAGGATGCTGGGAAAACTGGCTAGCCATATGTAGAAAACTGAAACTGGATCCCTTCCTTACACCATACACAAAAATTAACTCAAGTTGGATTAAATACTTAAACGTAAGACCTAACACCACAAAAACACTAGAAGAAAACCTAGGCAGTACCATTCAGAACATAGGCATGGGCAGACTTCAGGACTAAAACACCAAAAGCAATGGCAACAAAAGCCAAAATTGACAAATGGGATCTAATTAAAATAAAGAGCTTCTGCACGGCAAAAGAAACTACCATCAGAGTGAACAGGCAACCTACAGAATGGGAGAAAATTTTTACAATCTACACATCTGACAAAGGGCTAATATTCAGAATCTACAAAGAACTTAAACAAATTTACAAGAAAAGAACTTAAACAAATTTACAAGAAAAAAACAAACAACCCCATCAAAAAATAGGCAAAGGATATGAACAGACACTTATCAAAAGAAGACATATATGCAGCCAACAAACATATGAAGAAATGCTCATCATTGCTGGTCATCAGAGAAATGCAAATCAAAACCACAGTGAGATACCATCTCATGCCAGTTAGAATGGCAATCATTAAAAAGTCAGGAAACAACAGATGCTGGAGAGGATGTAGAGAAATAGCAATGCTTTTACACTGTTGGTGGGAGTGTAAATTAGTTCAGCCATTGTGGAAGACAGTGTGGCGATTCCGCAAGGATCTAGAACTAGAAGTACCATTTGACTCAGTGATCCCATTACCGGGTATATACCCAAAAGATTACAAACCATGCTACTATAAAGACACATGCACATGTATGTTTATTGTGGCACTATTCACAATATCAAAGACTTGGAACCAACCCAAATGTCCATCAATGATAAACTGGATTAAGAAAATGTGGCACATATATACCATGGAATACCATGCAGCCATAAAAAAGGATGGGCTCATGTCCTTTGCAGGGACATGGATGAAACTGGAAACCATCATTTTAAGCAAACTATCACAAGGATGGAAAACCAAACACCACATGTTCTCACTCATAGGTGGGAGTTGAACAATAAGGACACATGGACACAGCGCAGGGAACATCACACACTGGGCCTGTCGGGAGGTGGGGAGCTGGGAGAGGGATAGCATTAGGAGAAATACATAATATAAATGACGAGTTGATGGGTGCAGCAAACCAAAATGACACATGTATACCCATGTAACAAAACTGCACATTGTGCACATGTACCCTAGAACTTAAAGTATAATTAAAAAATAAAATGAATAGTGAAAAGAATATAAATACCATACAAATAAAATAACATTGTGTTTCTTAAAAGTTGTATCTAAAGGGAAATATTTTCAAAATTATTGGACATCTTGCAATTTAAAACAACCCTATAATTTGTCCTTTCCCTCTATAAAGTAAAAAGATAATTTATTGTTCCTTCATTCTTATGATTTTATTTTTATTTTAAATTTATATTTTTTGCTTTTATTGCAAATATTCATTTCTTCAATCTAGACTTTCAAGGCAAGAAAGTGAAATTAAGGAGTTTGCCTTAAACACAGACTTACCTGCTTTACAAGGAGAGTTTTCCTTTTCCGTGACCACAGCATGAACAAACACACACCTGGCCATTCAGCAGTACTGGGCAGGGGAATTGTCTGTATCTCATAAACCACTATGTGTCACCACAATATAACAACAAGACAGAGGGGTGATAAGTGTCCGGGAGCTAGGAGGAAAGTCTCCCACCTATTATGAGATGCTTTACTGTGGAGGAAAGGGAGAGTCACGTTGATAAATAATAGATATCCCTAAATCTCAGCCTCTCCACTCCAAGCCTGTGCCATCTACTGACGAATCAAGAGACATAATACCCTGCACACCACACTCCCTTTTCTCCTTATCTCTGCTATCTCCTTCCCACTCTTGTTGATGGCATGATGTGTGTAAGACTCTTCTGTCTGCAACAGTGAATCCTTTGGCAAAGAAGCCAACAAAGCTATTTTCACAGTTGTCTCTTGAGGTAAATAGAAACTGGGAGTTAGGAGCAGCTTCTTTCAGAAAAGCCAAGGGCAGATCCATGTACTCTCTACACCTTCATTTGGACCGTGACCCCTGAAGCAGACCAATGAGCCCAGGGTGTCCATGTGTGAGAGCAAAGCCTTTTCTCTCTCCCTGCAGGGATGCTTTAGGTACCCAGCCAGTAGAGTAGCTATCCACCAAGCCAGAGGAAATGTTCAGCCTCTGTCTCAGTCACATAGGAGGATAACACTGACATTTCAGTGTATACTTTTGTCTGGTTGAACAAACCCCTTTCTTCTAGAAAATAAGGCTGGGTAAGATGTTTTTATTTTTAGAAATCCTTAAGGGATAAAATCCATCCAGGCAGCCTAGAGAGGGTAATCCATAAATCAGACATCAGAGCTAAGATTTCATTGCACAGTAACTGTGAGAGGGAAGAGAAGCTTGGCAATGATTCACTTTCCCCCTACGTGGTCTCAGACTAGAATATTACTAAAGCCAAGACCAGCTTCCAGGCAGACCTGTGAAGGCTGCCTTCTGCCTCTGCAGATAAGAAGTCCAACAGGAAGCAAGATACATGTTTCTACAGCACCTTCCTTATATGTAGTTTTTAAAATAAAGCTAGGGCTGTTTTTTTCTAATTGTATACCGTTGTATAAATGTGGAATATGGAATAAATACAATAAAATTGAGAAGGAAAATGTGCCAAAGGTTTATTGCATGCTATGAAGAAGATTGGACCTGGATTCAGAAGGCCTGGGCTCTCCCGCTGCTGTATACACCCGAGTCCTCAGCTGACTCACGTGGGCTCTCAGTTTCTCTGTAAACCAGGGTGATTGGAAGGGTGGCAGATTGGCAGCTCCTGGACTGAATGTTCAGTACTTCTCAAAAAGTTGAATTTAATCACCTTTAAAAGGGACACCTGCTCTCCAGATGGCCAGGGTCCTGTCACCTTTTTGTCTCATATCTGGTTTTCCTTCACACATTTATGATACCAGCCTAGCCCTGAAAGCATTTGAGCTTGAACTTAGAGAATCTCAAGGATCTTTCCCAGTCTTTAAAATAAATTCACGATGTTTTGACACAGGATATCAACCACTAATGTTCCCTCTTTCCCTCGCTACTTGGATATCTCAGCTTGAGCTGCATTTTGAAAATGAAGAAAGAGATAAAGGCAGCCTAGCAGGAGGAAGGAAAGGCATTTGTTAAGATATGACACTGGGCAGTGCCACCCCACATTCCAGAACTGCAAGCAGTTGGGCCTGACTAGAGAGAAGGGTATAGGAAGTGAGGTAAGGGGAAGAGAGAAACTGAGGCAAATATTGAAAGGAATTGTGATTTAACTGGAGGCCCTGAACTTTATTCTGAAAGCTGGAGAGAGATGGGAGAGCAGGGAGGGCATTGAGGGCTTTTAACCTGTTAAATTTCTATTTTAAGGCCATCATTTTGAAGGCTGCATGGAGGATAGGCAAATATCTTCCCCACCAGCAAAAAGTACTTTCCCCAGCAGTAAAGTGATGGGTGTAGATCAAAGGTTCACAGTACCGCTTGCATATAAGAATCACACGAGAAGCTTGTAACAGTGCTGATAACCTAGCCTCACACCAAGAGATGTTTATTTAATTGGGTGGGGAGTGTGGGGTGTGGAAGGGGTGGGTAGGGGTACTTATTAAAGTGTGAGACCCTTAAGGCCACTTCTTGCTCTGAAATTCTATCGACTGTGTCAAGGGTGGTCCCCATGATTCAAATTGAAGAACGATGAGGAGCCATTTCCTTTACATCTTCAAACCCCAAAATGTGAAGCAAGGTTTAGAAAGATGTCCCAACAGTTTACATCACTCGTCTTTAAATTGCTGTTTTTCTTGGTCATATCCAGTTTCTCCCTGAAAAAGCATAGAATTATTTCCTAGTATGATTTCCAACTTCTATTTTAGAATTTCACACTGTCAAATCATTTTGATGTGAAAAAATACCAGCACCTCCCAAATAAAGGGAAAACAATTATAAAATAAGCAAAACCTATTCGCAACCGATAAAGGATTGTTTAAAATCAGTAAATGAGCATATATATCAATGCTTAGTGTGTGTAACATTTTCCAGAATGAGTCATTCCAGGCTTGTGGGCGAGCAGGCTCCCTGCTCATTTTCTCCTTCTAGCTTCTCCTAGTCGGAACCTGAAGGTGTTTACTTGCTTGCTTTTTTTTTTTTTTTTTAAGCTAATATTTATTGGGTAATTCGCATAGGCCAGGCATTGTGCCAAGGGCTTTACAAACAAGTATCTATCATCACTCTATTAATAAATAAACTGAAGGGAGGACAAATAACTCAAGGACACACAGCCAGCAAGAAGCAATGCTGGAATTTGAATCTGCAATCATGCGTCCTAAGTCCGTGGGCTTCATCCACCATGACCCTACACTGTTTCACCCCTCCTCCACAGCACTCTAATTTTATCTTGTCTCCTACCCTGACCTGTGGAGCCAGATTCCACTCTGAGTTCACTGAAGGTATATGGAGAGGTAGATTAAGAGTACACACACCCCTGAGACCATTTGGTCCACGCTGCCGAGTTTAAGTTTGCTGTCAATAGGGCGCCCTCTGCTGTTTAAACAATGTAGATGTGTTAAAAGATAGAGGACCATGAAGATTTCCTTCTTGTGAGGAAACCAATTTTTTTTAAGATACGTTATTTTATTGTATCTTCACAACAACCCTGAAAAATAGGAATTATATTAATTTCACAAATGAGCATCTTGCAGACCAGGGAGCTAGATTTAAATCCACATCTATTTGACCTTAAAGTCCAGGTCTTTCTTTTTTTTTTTTTCTTTTAATTATTGTACTTTAAGTTCTGGGATACATGTGCAGAACATGCAGGTTTGTTACACAGGTATACACGTGCCATGTTGGTTTGTTGCACCCGTCAACCCGTCACCTACATTAGGTATTTTTCTTAATGCTATCCCTCCCCTAGCCCCCCACCCCCCAACAGGCGCCGGTGTGTGATGTTTCCCTCCCTGTATCCACGTGTACTCATTGTTCAACTCCCACCTATGAGTGAGAACACGCAGTGTTTAGTCTTCTGTTACTACGTTAGTTTGCTGAGAATGATGGAGGAAACCAATTCTTGAGCTGAATGCATCCCTTATAAACAAACCACTGTACCTCCCTATCATAAAGAAACACTTCTACTCCACAGATCAATCCAAAAAGGGCTTCAATCCAAAAAAGCCAGAGACATCAGTCTCATCTTTCAAGATTGATTATACCCAGATTCAAGCCATGGAGTCATTACAGTGGTCCCGAAATTAGTCTCCACCCCTCCTGTTAGACGCTATGTTCCTGTGTTTGCCCTGTTCACCCTGAGCTGACGCTTTAATCTTTATAACCATTGAAAGTGTGATTATGAGAAGAGGGAATGCTTCCTACCTTAGGCATCATAATGCTACTGAGCTTGCTGCTAAGAGTGCACCGCCCTGGATGCTTTTTTTCTTTACCCAGAAATTATAAAACATTTAGGCACTCCTGGGGCACGTTAATCATAAAATATTCAGCAACATCTGTGGTATATTATTTACTGACGTACTAGACCCAGAAAATATGGTGCCTGTATCGCACCACATGAAAGGTTACGCCGAGACTGGAGGTGCTATTTTATGGTCCTTTGCTTCCAGGCTACCTCTCTCTCTCACGTGGTCTTTCTGCCCAGCACCTTACAGGCATGGGGCTACCAGTACAAGCTTAAGAATAGGTTTGTGCTCAGAGTCTCCTGGAGCAAAGTAATTTCTAACAAAGGCAGCCTCATCATGCTGGGATGGGGTTATATCCATCTTCTTAAGAACTGCACAAGTGAGTCACAGGGGCAAAGGAAGAACAGGCAAGGTCACAACTGAGGTGGGAATTGTCTGGAGGATTGTGAGACCAACTCCCCCCTCCCTGGATCCTGTGCATGCAATTAACACACACACACACACACACACACACACACACAGAAGCTTCCAGCTGCTTTGCCCCAGAAACTGACAGAATTCCTAGAAAGGATAGCAGACCAAAAATCAAGACACATGAGTTATTTTAGGCAGTCAGTCAATAAATAAACAATCAACACCTTCTCTGTGCCAGGCTGTGAGCCAAGCTCAGCCGCCATATAATTCTAGTGCCCTGTGATTCTCTTTGTTCTTCTATGGAGTGGGCTTCAGGGTGGAGGAGACAAGAAAGTCACTTGGAGAGCTGCTGGGGACTACACACCCTCCTGGCACTGAATTCTAATGAACAACTGCCTTCTGCAGCCCAGGCTCATCCCATTCCCAATTGCATGCTTATTTTGAAAAAGTCTCTCATTGGATATGGTTCCTCCCCTTCAAGAACCATGAGCTTAGATCCTTTATAAGTAAAGTGGCCACATATCTGGTTTGTCCAGAACAGTCCCAATTTATGCCTGATATCCTGGCTATTTTATTAATAACACTCATTTTCACTCTCCGAAGTGCCTCGGGTTGGGATATAAATTATATAGTCATCCGATACAGTGTGACTTTAATACACCTTCACAAAGATGCCAGGGCGTCAGAATTTTCCCTCTTCCCCCAAGAAATCTCCCCATCTATTTTGGGATTCCCATTTGGGATGTCTCATAAATGCCTCAGCCTTCACGTGGCAGCTTCCACTCTTCCTCCACTCTTGCTCTGCTTCCCCCAGAGTCTCCAGGAAAAGCTGTAGGAATGAAGACCCCTTGCCACAGCCTCTGCCTCTCCCACCACTGAGGGTTTCACCCATGGAGGCCTCCACTGAGGCCTGGCATAACAGCACCTTCACTGCCCCCAATTCTACATATTGAAAGGGGAGAGTCCCAAGTACCTCCTGTGCCACACTCAGGCAGGAGGCCTAGGAAGCAAAGCCCACTCAGACCCCCAGTGACCTCTGGGGGTCTGCCTTGCATAGCATCTAGTCTCACTGCTCATTTCTCATTTTACAGAGACCACAAAATCATGACCTCTCAACCAGACATAAATTGCTGGTGTGCTTTTGTTTTTGCTTTTTACATTGAGCCAATGTTTTAAAATTAGATTTTACATAAAATCAATGATGTATTGAAGAACCGCTCGCAAGAGCCAAGGGTTAAATTTTCAAGAATTTTGTGAGTGGCTGTTATACAAAACTGCTATTAAAACTTAAGTTATATAAACATACATCTAAATGAATTCTATTAAAACAAAGGCAACAATTAGGTTGTGGTGATGACTGTGCAAGTTGGTAAACAAACTAAAATTTTTAGAATGCAAAGGGTGAATTTTATGGTATAGAAATTATATCTCAATAAAGATGGGTTTGTTTCTTTGTTCATTTGTTTATTTGAGATAGGTTTTTGCTCTGTCACTCAGGCTGGAGTGCAGTGGCACAATCATAGCTCACTGCAATCTTGACCTCTCAGGCTCAAGCGATCCTCCCACCTCAGCCTCCAGAGTAGCTGGGACCACAGGTGAGGGGATAACAGGCATGAGCCACCACGCCCAGCCTAAAGCTATTAAAAAATAAAATTTTGTAAAGGTAATAAATATTCAACATTTATTACTTGCTAATTATTTTATTACAATTTACTGTGGCCTATGTTCTTGTGGTAATTTATACCTATTGTATCTGTAGAGTGAAAATGCTATCTAATGGAATGCCATTGCACGTCTCTTACAATTCCACATAACATCCTTTGGTGGCTTAAACTAAGTCATGATGAGGGTATTGACACCATAGAAACAGGCAAACATTACAAATAAGGGCTTGGTTCATCGTTTGTTGACTGTCTACACTTAAGACAGTAATGGAGAAAATGCTAATAATGCAGATTAAACTTAAAACTGTGTTATACCTGTAGTCCTTACATTGTGAATAGCATAAAAAATTGACAAAGTAGTCTTCCAGTATCTGAAAACTATTATCCAGTTCAGAAAAGAAGTCACTCATCTCCCTGATAAACAAGTGTAGTTATATGAATGTTGATTGATACTTTCATGAATCATAACAAAACAACAAAAGTGAAACAATGAAAATATATTAGAACTTCACTAATAATCAAGCTTTCATTCATAATCTGGTTATGTGACCCTATTGTTGGTGGTAGAATTATAAAACCCGATAATGGATTTAGTAAGAAATAGCAAGTCACGAGTCACACAGTATTTTAAATTTTATGAGTATTTGCAATTCTTTATATCAGTAAAATTTATAATACATATTGCATATATGCATACACACACACACGCACACACACACATTTTGTTATTGAACACTTCCCAGCACACCATTGTCTAAAGTCCTCATTTCAAAGCTTCTCTTGAAAAATTGAATCTGGTATTATTGCCTATCTGCCCACCTAGTAGCTGAAGCTGAGGATCACCTTGTCTTTAACCTCATTAGATAGATAAGATGCCTGCCTTATCCCCCTCTAGACAGGCATGCAGTCTCTAGTTCATGCACAGTGCCCACCACTGCCTGCTGTTTTGCACTCTGCTTCTCATGTTTTTATTATCTTCCTGACTCCTGTAGGTTTCTGAGTTTAAACCCCTTCTCATAAGCTCTCTCCTTGAGATTCAGATACAAGTTTTTAAAATGCTGATCAGAGCACTGAAAACCGAAACAGACACAATACTGACCTCCTATGGAAGACTGACTCATGGTCCCACAGATGTCCACATCCTAAACCCCAGAACCTGTTGCCTTACGTGGTTAAAAAGATTTTGCAACTGTGGTTAAGCTAAGGACATTAAAATGGGGAGATTACCCTAGATTATCTAGGTGGGTTCGGTGTAATCACAAGGGTCCTCCTTGGAGGGAAGTGAGAGGATCAGAGTCAGAAGAGGAAGGTGGAGAGACAGAAGCAGTGGCTGGAGTGATGTGCTTTGAAGATGGAGAAGGCACCATGATCCAAGGAATGCAGTTGGCTCCCAGAAATAGAGGAGCATAAAGAAACACTCATATAAAAACAGACTCCTGGGAAAGAGGTTTTATCCATGGACTAAAGAAAAATAGACCCAAGAGAAGTCAACAGAGATGCCCCAGCATTGGTATGGAATTTGGCCACGCAGGAAATGGCAACTGCTACGTATAGTTGAGGAGGGAATAGGGCCACCATGAGAACCAGAGGAAAATAGCTTAGAGGGAAAAAGGGTAAGTAGACCTAATTGGCTTCCTGCATCTATATTTTAGGCCTGACTTGAAAATAGTCCAAATATCCTTTGAAAAAAACAGTAAATTTACAGTAATAAGATCAGTTCTGATTCTTTGGGAACTCCTAAAGCACAAAGGGGCCTCTATTACTAGACAGACAGACTGGACTCTAGGAGTCATAATTTCTACATAAGGTTTTAAGGAGGGCAGTTTTTTCAACTTCACTAACATTCTTTCTAGGGAATAGTCTTTTTCATACACTGCCATGGGACTAGTTGTCCAGTTTTTTTATTTTTTTACTATTCTAAATAAACTCAATTTAACAAGAGATTAATAAAATTGATTTTGTGAAAAAGCAAGTAGAATGATTGGCAGCAGTCTACAAATTCTATCTTTTATCAATAATGGATGTGAATCAGTGTAGGGTGAGCCAACCTCTTTCTCTCCTTGAGGCCCTGCCCAGATTCATAAAATAGAAGCTTCCACCAACACATCCACCCTCCTGAGAAACTTCCATTAGCAATTCTACCCTCTTGGTCTTCTGCAAGAGAAGAGGAACCACTTATCTGATTGTTGAGATTGGGGCCAAAAATGCACAGCTCATACATAATCTCCAGCTGAGTCTAGAGAACCAAAATGGGACTCTAAAAACTGAAGAGTTATAGAATTGGGCTGAATATTACTAAGCATTCCTGTTACTCAGCAGGGAGGAAATATGAAAAGGATACAAATGTGACAATTATTGAAGAAAACAATAGTAGTCCATGTTTATACTCCAATAAAGTGTATATTTGTATTTGCATTTCTTTTTAATCTGAAAGAGATAATCTGTTATACCTTAGTCTCCAACTTACTGTTTTCCCTTAATAATGTGTCATTGGAATCCCCCCAGGTCAACATATGTAAATCTGATTCACTCTTTTTAATATTGGTACAACAATTTGTATCGAGGATTATTCTAATTCATCTATTCCCCTATCAATGTTCATTCGGGTTGTTTTCAGTTTTTGTTCTTCTTGCCACTATAAAACAACAAATAAGCATTGTTTCTCATCCATCCTTAAATACTTGTGTTTTTTATCACGACATAGATTCCTAAAAGAGACTACAAGGTCAAACAACATGACATATTCTAACATTGTCAGATGTTGCCAGATGCTTTCCCAAAAGGTTGTAGCAATTCACATTTCAACCAGCAATGTATAACTACCCATTTTCCCTTTTCACTTGTGTTCAATTGTGTTTCTGAAGATTCCCATTTTTACCATATCATGGCTTAATTTTTATTTCCCTGAGTACTACTGAAATAAAGCATCTTTTCATGAGTTTGCTGGCTACTTGCATTCTTCTTTCTGTGACTTTTTGGTGTATATACTTTGCCCATTTTTTCTATTAGGTTATCTACCTTATTCATATCCATTTTTTAGAAATCATTATTTATTAAAATTGTTAAGTTTTGTCTTTCATAGGTGTTGAACTATTTTTTTCTTTTTGTCTTCGATCTCTTGCTTTCATTTATGTGATATTTGACCTTACATATTTTTAAGCTTTTTGAAGTTTAATATATCTATCTCTTATTGCAGCACAGTTTCTTACCTTTCTTAGGAAGTTTTCCCCACCCAAGGTTGTGAAAATATGCTCCTAAATTTTATTATTTTATCTTTCTACATTGATACCTTTATCAGAAACATTTTTGTTGAGGTAAAATTCGCAGACACAGAAATGCATAGGTCTTAAGGGTAAAATTCAGTGAGCTTGGACAAATGTGTACATCCACATAACCAAAACCTGTTGAGCTAGAGGACAATTCCATCACTCCAGAGAACTTTTGTATGCCCTCTTGTAGTCAATTTGCAGCCATCATTGGCAACTACTGCTCTGATTTCTATCACATACATTAGTTTTCCCTGTTATTGAACTTCATATTAACGAAACCACACAGTGGGAACTCTTTTGTGTCTCACTTATTTCAATCAATATATGTTTTTGAGGGTTTTTTCCCACATGATTGCCAACCTGTAGTCCATTGTATCAATATACAAGGGTTTGTTTACTCAGTTTCCTGTTGATGGCCTTTTGGGTTGTTTCTAGTTTGGGGCTCTTATGAAGAAAGTTTCCATGAACATTCATACACATATCTTTGTGTGAACAGACTGGATATATGTTTTCATGTCTCCCTGGGGAAATACTTAGGAGTGGATTTGCAAAGTCTTAGGGTAGGCAAAAGTTTAGAAATTGCCAAAACTTTTTTCAAAATGCCTGCACCATTTGTTATGTCTGCAAGCAAAATATAAGCACTCCTGCTGCCTCACATCCTCACCAACATTGGGTGCTGTCTTTTAAATTTTAGCCATTTTAGTAGGTTTGAAGTGGGTTCTTATTGTGATTTAAATTTACACTTATTTAATACTGTAATTAATAATGTTTTGTCCCTTTTCATGTCCTTAGTGCCACTTAAATGGGGTTGTCTTTTATTGTTGAGTTGTAGTTCTTTATATGTAAATATATGTCCTTTATATTTATGTCATACATATGTATTGTGATATATGATATATTCCTTCCATCTCTGGCTTGTCTTTTCATTTTGTTAACAATGTCTTTTTATTAGAAGATATGTAAATTTTGATAATGCCAAATTTGTATACTTTTTTCATTTATGATTAGTACTTTTCATAAGAAATCTTTGTGTATATCAAGTTTACTAACATATTGTTTCCTTCTAGACACTTTATAATTTTACCTTTTAAACACAGGTCAATTATTTATCTTCAATTAAGTTTTGTTTATAGAGTTAGGTAAGTATTAAAGTTCATTTTTTTCCATGTCTCTTCAGTTATTCCAGCACCAGTTGCTGAAGAAAAAAAATCCTTTCCCCGTTGAATACACGTGGTGCTTTTTTCAAAACTCAATTAATTGTGGCCAAGTGTAGTGGCTCACAGCTGTAATCCCCACTCTTTGGGGGACCGAGGCAGGAAGATTTCTTAAGTCCAGGAGTTCAAGACCTGCCTGGGCAATATAGTGAGACTCCCATCTCTGAAAAACTTTTTAATCAATTGATGGTATATGTGGATTTATATCTAGATGTCCTATGCTGCTCCATTCATTAATCTATTTATCTACTTGTTCTTATGCCAATACTACAGGCTTAATTATCACAGCTTTATAGTAAGTCTGTAAATCAAACTTTGTTTTCATTATTCTAGGTCCTTTGCCTTAAATGTGAATTTCAGAATCAACAGGCTAATTTCTAGCCCCCTCAAAAAAAAAAGGGCTCTGAAATTTTAATTGCGATTACATTCACTCTATAAATAAATTCTGGAAAAATTGACATTTAATAATATTGAATCTTCCAATTTATGAAGTGGGTGTATTTCTTCATTTATTTAGGTCCTTTTTAATTTTTCTCAGCAACGCTTTATAATTTTCAGTACATAGGTTTTGCACAACTTTTGTTAAATTTATTTTTATATATTTCATATTTTAGGCTATTACAAATAGAATTGCTTATAAAACTTATTTGCTTCTAGTATGAAACACAATTTTGTATATTGATCTTTCACTCTGTTACCTTGCTAAGTTCAATTATCAGCTTTAATAGTTGCTTTGTGGATTTCTATATGCCTAGACATGTTGTCTGCAAATGAAGATTATTTTACTTCTTTTTTCTTATACTTTTTGCCTTTTATTTCTTTTACTTGACCTTCTGCACTGGCTAGGATCTTCAGAAAAATGTAGAATAAAACTAAAAAGGGTGAAAGTTATTAGGTACAAACATATTTCAGAATATTATATATTGCTGATTAACCAACATTTTATCTTTTTATTTTATTTTATTTTATTTTTGAGACAAAAGTCTCGCTCTGGAGTGCAGTGGCCTGGTCTCAGCTCACTGCAAGCTCTGCCTCCAAGGTTCAAGCGATTCTCCTGCCTCAGCCTTCCGAGTAGCTGGGACTTCAGGCACATGCCTACACACATGGCTAATTTTTGTATTTTTAGTAAGGACAAGGTTTCACTATGTTGGCCAGGCTGGTCTTGAAGTCCTGACCCCATCATCCACCCACCTCGTCTTCCCAAAGTGCTGGGATTACAGGCGTGAGCCACCACCCCCAGCCATTTCACCTTTTCTAATGTCCCCCTTTATCTCTGTAGCTATTAACAGAGCTACAAAGTATGTGAAACAGATAGAAACAAAGGTGAAATAGTTAAATGCTCAATGTGATAAAGACCATCTATTTTAAAAATACAGTTAACTAAATGATGAAATAATATTTGAAAAGAGGTAAGGTTTTCCAGTTACATTCATCATGTCCAAAAGTACAAATCATGAAAAGTGTTTTTCAATGTGACAGATTCTAGGTTTATTTCACAGACCTGTAATTTGCAAATGAAGAAATTAAAATTGTGAATAACCTACTTTAAAAAGTTAAACCTGTTAGCAATCAAAGAAATGTAGATTAAAACGGTAATGAGAAAATTCCACATTCTAGTTAAGGTGCTTCTTCTGCAGGCTTCAGTAGATCCCTATACTTCCTCTATTATAGAGGTAACCACTGTAAATTGAAATTATCTGTATATTGTCTTATCTCCTTCTAGATGAAATCTTTGTGAGGGCAGGGTTAGTTCAATAAGAACACAAAGATAAAAAATAATTAGAATGCCTAGAATTGTCAATGACAAAAAGAATTAGGCACTCTTGTATACACTGCTGGTGGAGGCATAAATTGATAAAGCCTTTCTCCAGAGCAATTTGGCACAGTATCAAGCTCCTTAAAATATGCATAAACTTCGACCTAGCAATTTAATTTCAAGGAATTTATTCTAAGGAAATAACTTATGTGTCCAAAGATTTCTACATAAAAATAGGTACAAGATATAGGTAATCTGAGTGTCCAAAATTGGGAAATAAGTAAAATAAATTATGATATTTATAATGGAATTGTATAATAGAATTTTATGCAGCTATTAAAATTTGGTTCATAAATGCTTTACCATTTTTTACAGATAGTTTGTAATATAGTAAGTGAAAAAGAAGTATAAAATATCAAATATCATTTGAATACATTTTTTCAAAAAAAAAAATATAGCTATAGCTGGGGGTGGTGGCACACACCTGTAGTTCCAGCTATTCTGGAGGCTGAGGTGAGAGGATCACTTGAGCCCAGAAGTTCAAGACCAGCCTGAGCAACATAACAACATAATGAGACTCTGTCTTTACTTTAAAAACAAAAAAGTACCTCCAGATGAAGTAAAACATAAATCACAGAGATCCATCAAAATGCTCTGTTCTTAAGAGCAGTTTGCTCCTTATACCCATTCATTACTTTATCCTCTATAAAACTGGGGATTGGGATTATAGGCAATGTCATTTTATTTATCTTTATTTCCTTTTTTCTCTACTATTAGTGAATATTGCTTTTGGCACTAGGGAAAAAAAACATAATTAAAAAAAAATGGGGGCCTTCCAACCCAGTATGTATTTTGGTCATATGTTTCCACCCAATCAGCTTCAAAACAGCTGTCTTTCAGTTAATTGCTACTTCTCTTTCTCGCTCTCTTTTCCCTGGTGCAGATATCATGTGGATTCATGGTAGGTTTACAATTACTCATCCTCTCCTCAGCACATCTATTCTTTTGATCACAGCTTTACAAGGTGTGTGTCATGTGGGCAACAATAGAGAAGCGATGAAGCAGCTTATCAACGTCACCACAGAGTCAAATAGAAAGTAAAAGACTAAGCTGAGAACAAGGATCATTTGTGGCAGGTATATCCAGGATTTCAGCTTTCATGTAGAGAAGAAATCAAGGGAAAATTGTAATTGCATTTATTGTCCATGTGTGAGAACAAACAAAGAGAACTTGTCTCCTTCGAAACTCCCTCTCACCCCATAAAATTTATGCCCTTATTTTATATGTTTACTTTGCTTATGCAGATAATAAAAGGTACATGTTTCTTGCTCTGTTTTCCTCATTATGTAAAATTACATAATGTCATTAACGTAATTTTAGCCCTAACAACTGACCACATTTGATCATTGCCTGGAACTACAAGCTTCTTTTAAACCTTGAGCTAAAAAGCACAATTTATTAGGATCTGATAGTCCCTTCTAAAGTTAGTTATTCTGTTGGGAAAGGAATTGTTTGCACCAAGCTCCCATTCATTCTTTTGTCCTCTGCAGGACTATAGGACATTGAAACTAGAAAAGGTCTTAGTTAATAGTAGCTATCACTTAAAGTGCTCTTTAAATAACAGGCACTAACAGCCATGCGTACACATTAATACATTTAATTCTTACAACTCTAAGGTAGGTTTTACTACTCATTGCAAAGATCAAGGAACTGAGGCACAGACAAGCTAGGTTAAATTGTATAATGTGACACAAGAAGTATCCCAGGATTGGAACAGAGGTTATATGCCACTGACGTCCCCTCAATTTCCATGCTCTACTGCCTCTCTGTCATCATCTGTATATCTGGTCCTCTTAGAGAGCACCAAGTACCATTTCCATTGTAGAAAAGTCAGAAAGCAGATTGCAAAAGTAATACATCATTCGTGCATCTGTCTTTTCTTTTTATTTACGGAGTTTATTTATGATTTTATTGTTTATGTGCCAAATCTTCCTTCATTTTCTTATGGCTTCTCCCTGTTGTGCCATCCTTAGATTTTCACACTTCCAGATGATATAAATGAAGATAAGTAGAGATATAAATTTAGATATAGACACCTACATTTAGGCCAGTCCTTCTATATTTATTTACTTGTTCTATATACAATTTACTTCAGGTCTTTCTTAAACATTTATATCTCCAATTCAGGTGGAATTTATTTTAGGTAAAACTTTTTCCCAGTTTCCCCTGCTGTCTAGCGTGACTTATGATATATTTCTTTCTTCCTTCCCACTTATTTTAAGTGTGATTTTTATCACATGGATCCATTGAGGACTCTGTCTTCAATTTCATTAATATGGCCATCATTAATCCATTAACACATCTTTTTCCATATTCTGATTTGTAATACATTGTAATATGTTACCGGACAAAACCCCTCTAAATTACTGTTCTTTTAGAAAGTGTTTCTAAATATTTTGAAAATAGCTGTTATCATCTGATATAATTTCTCTTCCAAAAATGTGGTGTGCATTCCTATTCATCTTAGTACTGGGAGTCCTAGCCAGAGCAATCAGGCAAGAGGAAGAAATAAAAGGCACCCAAATAGAAAGAGAGGAAGTCAAACTATCTCTGCTTACAGACCACGTGATTTATACCCAAAAAAAACCCCATAGTCTCTGCTCAAAACTACTTCATCTCACAAACACCTTCGGCAAAGTTACAGAATACAATAACAATGTACGAAAATCAGTAGCATTTTTATACACCAACATTCAAGCTGAGTGCCAAATCAAGAATGCAATCCCATTCGCAATAGCCACAAAAAGAGTAAAATATCTAGGAATACAACTAACCAGGAAGGTGAAAGATCTCTACATTGAGAATTAAAAACATTGCTCAAAGAAATCAGAGATGACACAAACAGCTGGAAAACTCATGGATAGGAAAAATCAATTTATTATACTCCAAGGCTGCAGTAACCAAAACAGCATGATGCTGGTACAAAGACGGACATATAGACCAGTGGAACAGAACAGAGAGCCAAGAAATAATGCCGCACACATACCACCATCTGATTTTCAACAAAGTCAATGAAAACAAGCAACAGAGAAAGTATTCCCTATTCAATAAATGGTGCTGGGGTAACTGGCTAGCCATATGCAGAAGACTGAAACTGTACTCCTTCCTTATACCATATACAAAACTCAACTCGATGGATTGAAGACTAAAATGTAAAACCTAAAACTATAAAAACTCCAAAAGATAATCTAGAAAATGCCATTCTGGACATAGGCCCTGGCAAGTATTTCATGACGAAGATACCAAAAGCAACTGAAACAAAAACAAAATTGACAAACGAGACTTAAACTAAAGAGCTTCTGCATGGCAAAAGAAATTATCAACAGAATAAACAGACAACCTACAGAAATATTTGTGAACTATGCATCTGACAAAGGTCTAACATCCAGAATTTCTAAGAAACTTAAACAAATTTACAAGCCAAAAAAACCCCATTAAAAAGTAAGCAAAGGACATGAACACTTTACAAAAGAAGATATACATGTGGCCAACGATCATGCGAAAAAACGCTCAGCATCACTAACCATTAGAAAAATGCAAATCAAAACCACAGTGAGATACTATCTCACACCATCAGAATGGCTATTATTTTTTAAAAGTCAGAAAATAATAGATGCTGGCAAGGTTGCAGAGAAAAGGGAATGCTTATACACTGCTGCTGAGAATGTAAATTAGTTCAGCCATTGTGGAAAGCAGTGTGGCGATTTCTCAAAGAACTTAAAACAGAATTACAATTTGACCCAGCAATCTCATTATTGGATATATACCCAAAGGAACGTAAATTGTTGTACCATTAAGATGCATGCACACATTCATCGCAACACAGTTCACAACAGCAAAGACATGGAATCAACCTAAATGCCCGTCAATAGTAGACTGTGCCAAGCACAGTGGCTCACGCCTATAACCCCAGCACTTTGGGAGGCCAAGGCAGCAGGATCACTTGAGCCCAGGAGTTTGAGACCAGCATAGGCAACTTGCCCAGTTTATGAATTCTGGCCAATTTCTGCCTGAATCGCACTTACCAACCTACAGTTGAAGTGTAGGTTTCAATCCTGGCTTCAAGCAGTCAGGTCTACAATTCTGAGGAGAAGAGTTTTTCTTTCCCCTGTGTCTGGGTCTATGACATACTGAACCAAACCAATGAATTAAAAATCACATCCCCCATCACACACTACAACAAACATCTATCATCCCCTCTCCTCCCCTAACCATAATGCTTTACCTATTGGAAACTACACAGGGTGGTGGTGGTGAACAGCTACCAAGTCTCGAACACTACTACATTCTGAATCTTGGCATCACCCCAAAATTCATGTTGGAATCTAATAATGCATAGTATTACGAAGTGGGACTTTAGGGAAAGTGATTAAGTCATGAGGGCAGTGCCCTTATAAAAGAGGTTAAAGGGAGCTGCCTTGCCCCTTCCACCATGTGAGGACACCAAAGGCACCCTCTTTAAAGCAGAGCAAACCTTGACCAGACACTGAGTCTACTGGTAACTCGATCTTGGACTTCCCAGCCTCCAAAACAATAAGAAATTTCTGGCCGGGCGCGGTGGCTCAAGCCTGTAATCCCAGCACTTTGGGAGGCCGAGACGGGCGGATCACGAGGTCAGGAGATCGAGACCATCCTGGCTAACACGGTGAAACCCCGTCTCTACTAAAAAATACAAAAAACTAGCCGGGCAAGGTGGCGGGCGCCTGTAGTCCCAGCTACTCGGAGGCTGAGGCAGGAGAATGGCGTAAACCCGGGAGGCGGAGCTTGCAGTGAGCTGAGGCGACAGAGCCAGACTCTGTCTCAAAAAAAAAAAAAAAAAAAAAAAGAAATTTCTGTTGTTTAATAAATTACCCAGTCTGTTGTATTTTGTTACAGCAGCCCAAATAGACTGAGACAAACACCTACTATAGGGCAACATTATATAGGACACTTTCTACTTCAAATCCATATAATAACTCTGCAAGATAGATAATATTAATATTACATACATATTAGAGATTAAGAAACTGAAGCTCAGAAAGAATAAGTCACTTTCCCAAAGTTTCTCATTTATTAAGCGGAAGAAGTAAGATTGTAACTAGATCCATCTGTTCATTTGTTCCTCTATAACAGGCAACGTGCCCCCTGCCAGCACCCGCCTCTTTCTTCCAACGCTGTTGTTTTCCAGTAACCTTTATTATAAACAAATACAAAAAGATAGGGGAGTAGATACTTTTGTCATCTTAAAAATCATTGATTGTGCTGAAGAAATATGAGACCCTGGGTCCCTAAGATGGCACAGATGGCAAGGAAGAGGAATCAGAGTACGCTGCGTTTTTGTTTTTGTTTTTTTTCAAATACCTATTTCATATGGTAAAGCATGGGTGTGCCAGAAAGGGAAATGAGGAGGTGTTTCTAAATCCACCTTCTGTCAATTAGCTTTTTTTTCTTTTATCTTCTTAGGTGGTATAACAGTTTTAAGATTTTCTTTTGCTCCTCCGTACTCATATTCATGCAAACTTGGGGAAGGCTATGTCAGAGGTTGCTAACCTAATACAACTTTGAACATTGCAACATTCTGTAATGAGGCCCAGTGAGAGCCAAAGACATATATAATGCACACTGACTTTCCCATCCTTTCTCTACACCGCATATGAACCTATTCCACACAGATTATGGAAACTCTAACCCGGGAATTCACAGATGTCAAATGGGAAAATTTGGCTACAATCACTCAGCCACAATTTTTAAATACGCCTCACATTCATTTGAGGTTAATTAAGGGGATGAGTTTTGTCATAAGGCCAAATATCTCCTCTAACTAGAAGAAATAATCATTCAGAGCATGTCATTAAAGGTGACAGCAAAG
Source organism: Colobus angolensis palliatus (assembly GCF_000951035.1). NCBI lineage: Eukaryota > Metazoa > Chordata > Mammalia > Primates > Cercopithecidae > Colobus > Colobus angolensis. The sequence continues at coordinate 3,878,866 of NW_012116411.1, forward strand.
ACTTAATGTCACTCCATTCTTTTTATATTTGCTGGTTGTAATTGTCTTTATGTGGGCTTTTTATAATGTTCGGATCAAAGAATTTAAAGAAAAATAAAACAACTAGTATCCATGTTCAGCATCCCTGTTCAGGTACAAATGTGTTCCTAAGATATTTTTCCTAGAAAAAAATACTAATTCTATAAAAGAATGCTAAAAGAGCAGAATATAATCTGGGTTATAAATTAGCAGTTTATACTATTAAATGATGAAAATTATTCATTAAATAGCTAGATACAATTGACAAAAAATACATTTTACTTCTTTCAAGTGTAAACTGGGAAAGAAGATGCTGTTTAAAATGGTTGACTTGGTTCTTCAATAACTAAAACACACTGTTTAGTTCTAGGGGTCATAAAATCTGTCCTTATTGCTGTTGTTATTAGGAATCTTGCATTTGCAACTACAAGTTACTAAAAATATTGAAAGAAATAGCACAGGGTTACAACAGATGCTCAGAGCTGAAATCCTATGCCCAGAAACTGCTGTTGCTTTTGAAATCACCCTTGTCGCTGAGTCAGTTGTTCATGTGCATGTCTGCCAGGGCGCAATGATCACTTTGAGCCAAATTTGGCAGGTGCTGTCTTCATACTCCAAAGTGAGGAGAGAATCTCTCTAAAAATATCTTTCTTCCTTATTCACACAGGCACCATATTATTCTGAGAAGGAATGTATCACTACCAACAGTAGGGTGTGTACGTATTTTTGTTTATTTCTTATACCATTCCTTTTTCCAAAAAAAAAGATTTGTGTTTACACCATATTTTTGGATGAAGCACCTAAATGCATCTGATATGTGAATCACAGTACTCAACAGATGTTGAAGGAATTAATGATTCAGCAAAGCAACTCAGGCTGTCTTTCCCAGGAATTATATTGCAACTACTCAATGCCTGAAGCAATTGGCTTATTTTCAAGTACCAGTTCATTTTTTGTATAATTCCTATTGATTTTCATAATGCTCAGCCTTATCTAGATATTTGATGGTAGTTTATGGAAGCACAACTTTGTCAACACAGCTCTGTCCTGCTCACAAAGACCTTCTCCTATACATACCTCCCTAAGATCCTTCTCACTAACTTTGCTCAAACCTTGCCCTCCGCCTCCCACGACCTCCTTATCGTTTTACAACATCCACATCATTTAAGTCCCAGCTCGAAATTTCTCTTGTGAGAATCTTTCCCTAGGACCTGCTGTCCCTTTCCATCTGTTTTCACCCCTCAGCACATATACACTAGGTCTGTGCTAGACACCCTGGTATTTCTAATCTCCTTTCTTTACAGTTGTTTTCAAACTGCTTATGGTGCACATATATTTTATATCTCCTTAATTACGAGTGCCTTCAGGAAAGCACCTGTTCTATGTTTTGGACACACTCCCACTTCCCCATAGAGTCAATTTTCTTATGTTGTGTATAGTAAAAACTCAGTGAAGGCGTCACCATTCAGAGATCACACTTCGCAATTTTTCAGCCAAAGCTCAAAGCAGTTTTTTCTTCTTAGCCATCTTCGGGCAATTTATACAAGCCTCTGAGTCTCTATCTTTTATATCTGGCACTTCATTATTACACATTTTTCACTTTGGTGGTATATGCTAAATGTTGATCTTCTACAAGGCTGTCCTAACAGGACCTAGCAAGTAAGCAAGTAATTTTATGTCAAAGTGTTTGTGTGTGTGTGTGTGTGTGTGTGTGTGTGTGTGTCTTCTATGTCTAGAGCTTCTTTCCACTTGTCCAAAAATAGACTCTTCAAGGAAAAGACGTAGCTTCATAAAATCATCTTTACTGTAGGAGCAAAACAGGCCTCCTTTGAACTTTATTATTGTACAGGGTAGAAAATCAACCACTGTCCTGCTCCAAGTTCTCAAATGATAATATTAAAAGAACTTGGTAAGAGCTCTGTAAGGTAAAATGCTCAGATTTTTTTTCTAATGTCACAAGAAGCCACGAGAGTATCGTAAGTAGAGTGGGGCTTTCTGAAAGACCACCTGGGCTGCAGAGGGGAGAACAGATGGGAGGAGATGAGGATTTCAGAAGGAGACCATAGAGTAGGCCACATGAGAATGGCTTGAACAATTGTGCCTTAAAGTATAATAGCTTTATCTGTTTTTTTGAAAAGCAGAATGGATGTTCAATGTAAAAAGTTTAAATAATACAGGAAACATTCACTCCTGCTTCCCGGCAATGCACAACTTGGGTGGGAACCGCCAAGCTTCAGTGGCACCATGGGCCTTCTTACACCTCTGTGTGTACTGATCCTCCTGGCTGGAATCCCCTTCCAGATTTATCCAAACTCCCTTCTCTCCCTGGTAAATTCATACACATCCTACAATCAGTCCAAATTCCTTCAAAGCTGTCCCTCTATGTCTTCCCCTTGCCCTCCACCTTTCCCTAACCAGACAGAACCACTCCCTCCTCCACCTCCCATAGATCTTCACTCAGGCCTCTGAAAGTACTCCTCTTATAATTTGCTGTTTATGAGTCTCTCTCCTCCACTGAATTGTAAGTTCTAGGAGGGCAGGGGCCAAATCTTACTTATCTTTACATCATGAGCATAAATGCCAGGGCACAGTTTGCAGCCTAACCTCATAGCAGGAGAAGATATATCATCTCGGTTATTATATGGAGAGGTAGCATAATATGGTAGTATAACTCTGGAGGCAGATTTCCTGGGTTCCAACCTGGCTCTGCCTTTACCAGTTGTGACTTTGGACAAGTTAATTAACCTCTCCATGCTTCAGTTTTCTCATGTGTAAAATGGAGGTAATAATAGTACCCATCTCTTTGTGTGATATTATGACGATTTAATAAGGTAGGATTTTTAAAGATCTTGGGAGAGTACCTGGCACTAAATAAATGTTTAAAAATATTTGAAAAGTAACTATGATTCAAACCTACCTCTATATCACACCATTCAAAAGAGAAGAACAGGCAGCTCACATTGAAACTCTTGAGTCTGCTTTTTTCTTCCAATCATTTTTACCAGATATTTGTCCAGTTAGTACATATGGAGATCTAATATAGTTCCCTGTGCTAAAAACAAATTTGATAAATGGAATTGATTTTAAAAATGACTGAGTTTAAGCTTCTCATTTAATGGGTAAGAAAACCAAGATGAAGTGGTTTTCTGAGGGCACAGGGCTCATTCACGACAGTGTTTCTCTTGCCAACCCAGTGTTCTTTCTACACATTCTCAGGCAATACCAGAAAGCGTAAGCATTGTTACAATTATTTGGAAGAAAAACTCAGCAAAACTTGTGCAAGCACAGGGCCTAGATTGATTAAGCGGCTGTTCTTATGCAAAACAGATCTCTTTATTTTTTAACCAAAGTTGGATTCCACTCCTTCTTGTGAACTATTGTGCCCTTCTCCTTGAATAAAAATTATCATGAGTTTTAGAAAACGCCTCAAATTGCTTAATGAGTGGCAGGAAGAATTACAGAATGTAAAATTGCCTTTGTGTCATCTGGGGAGAATTTCTTCAATGCTGTGCTTCCAATGGGAAAGGACAGATGATTGTTCATATTACAACAAACATGCGGAATACCATGGAACAGAATGCAAAATGTGCATGCCTTTTGTTTTGCATTAAAAGTGACACTGCAAAGAAATTTCTCACTTTTGAGGAGGATGCTTCAGGCAATACCTCCATCCTCTGGAGATCAAATTCATACCTTCTACCCCTAGGGGTACTTCAATAGGACATTTTAAGATTCAATGAAACAGTACAATTAGTTATTTGCTGGGGATATGCACAAAATGCCTGAAAATATATAAGTACTTAAGTCTGCCTGAAGACCTGTGGGAGGCTTCTCAGGTGTTGGTGCCTCCCTAAATAACTGTAATTAGGCCACTACACTTTAAACATACAGAATTACTAACCGTTTTTACTTAATCTAGTTAAAGCCACATTTTACTCAGAATGTGTTTATTTCTTTAACATTTTTATAGCACCTGCTATTCAACAGGCAGTGTTCTAAACAAGCACCTCTTTAAGCACCACTCGCGTGTATTCTTTACTTTAAATAGGCTGCTGGCATTGTAAATAACTGCTTTCAAGCAAGGATATTATTTCTGATGCACATATTTCGATCTGGTTATATCCAAAATCTACTCCTCCATACCATTACCAAATTCTACTGCCATCAGATCAATATACTTAGGCAATAAAGATGTGTCAAAAGGAAGAATGCAAGCTCAACAAGTATGTACTGAAAATCCACTGTGTCCTAGAGCCTTTGCTACACATTGGAGTTACAAAGGCAAATAAAACACTGATCTTCCCCTCCATGAGGGCACAGTTGTAGTGAATGACGACGGTTGCTTCATCAACCCTGTTTTCCCTCCTCTTCTTCTGTTATCAGAACCTCTTTGGGGCTATAAGTCATGTGGTCTCAACTCTACCCCCAAAGTGCTCTTCTGTCTATACACAGTGATTGGTTTCAGAGATGAGCATGTGACCCAAGTAAGGTGAATCAGAGATCTGATTTGGGGAACTGAAATACACACAGGGCAAGAAGCTTTATGCCCCTTCACAATCCCAGGCACTGAAGACCATCCATGCATGTAAACTTGGAGCAACTGGTAACCACTTTGTGAGGAGAGAACCTCCCCACCAAGGAAGGAAAACAGGAAATGAGAAAGGCTGTACTAATTAACATGATCACCAACAGTGTGCAAGTGTTCCCTTTTCCCCACATTCTCACCAATGCTTGTTGTCTTTTGTCTTTTTTTATAATATCCATTCTAACTAGAATCAGGTGATATCTCTTGGATTTGATTTGTATTTCCCTAATGATTAGTAATGTTGAGCATTTTCTAATATACCTGTTGGCCATTTGTATGTCTTCTCTTAAGAAATGTATTTTAAGGTCTTTTGCTCATTTTTTTCATTTTTTATTTTTAATTTTGTGGGTACATTGTAGGTATGATACAGGAGCAAAAAGGAAATTATTTAGGTAGTTAGTGAAGGTAAGGGAGTCCTCGGTAAGGCTTCCCTTCTAACAAAAAGCAGCCCCAAATCATTTCTTTTCTGACAAAGAGCAGCCTGTAAAATCGAGCTGTAGACATAAATAAGCAAGCTGGAAGCCTGCATAGGTAAATGCCGCAGCTGTGCCAACAGGAAAAGGCTACCTGGGGAACATGCATGTTCAACATGGAGGTTTCCCCTTCCCTTTTTTTGTGGCCACACGTGCAGTAAAAAGGCAGGCAACATGGAGCTGGCCAGGTAAAAACCCTTCTGCATAATAAAAGATTAGGGTGGGATGGCCAGCTTCTGCCTGTGCTATGCAAACAGCACACCTGGTCTGACCAATCTCTTGGGGCCTATGTAAATCAGACACCGCCTCCTCAAGCTCATCTATAAAACCCCGGGCATTTCACCACACAAACGGAGGACTGACTCGGGAGCCCCCGTCTCTCTGCAAGAGAGCTAGTCTCTTTTCTCTTTATTTCTCCTATTAAACCTCTGCTCTTAAACTCACTTCTTGTGTATCCCCGTCCTCAGTTTCCCTGGCATGAGATGATGAACCTCGGATATTTACCCCAGACAATGATGCCACTTCAGGTAAATACGTTTATGGGGTACATGGGATATTTTGATACAGGCATACAGTGTATAATAATCACATCAGGGTAATTTAGGTATAAATCACCTCAACCATTTATCCTTTGTATTATAAACCATCCAATTATACTCTTTTAGTTATTTTTAAATGTACAATTAAATTATTATTAACTATAGTCACTCTGTTAGGCTATCAAATACTAGATCTTATTAATTCTTCCCATTTTTTGTACCCATTAACCATCCCACATCCCCCCTACCTCCTCTATACACACACTCTACCCTTCCTAACCTCTGGTAACCACAATTCTACTCCATGAGTTCCAGTGTTTTCATTTTTAGCTCCCACAAATAAGTGAGAAAATGTGAAGTTTGTCTTTCTGCGCCTGGTTTATTTCACTATAATGTCCTCCAGTTGCATCCATGTTGTTGCCAATCACAGGATCTCATTCTTTTTTATGAATGAATAGTATTTCATTGTGTATGTGTACCACATTGTCTTTATCCAGTCGTCTGTTGAGGGGCACCTGGTTGTTTCCAAATCTTAGCTATTGTGAATAGTGTTGCAATAAACATGAGAGTGCAAATATCTCTCCAATATACTAATTTCCTTTCTTTTGAGGTATATACCTAGCAGTGGGATTGCTGGATTATCTGATAGCTCAATTTTTAGTTTTTTGAGGAACCTCAAAACTGTTCTCCATAGTGGTTGTACTAATTTACATTACCACCAACAGTGTAAGAGGATTCCCTTTTTTCCACATCCTCGCCAGCACTTGTTATTGCCTGTCTTTAGGATAAAGGCCATTTTAACTGGGGTGAGATGATATCTCATGGTAATTTTGGTTTGCATCTCTCTGCTGATCAATGATGTTGAACACCTTTTCATATACCCGTTTGCCATTTGCATGTGCCCATTTTTTAGTTGAATTATTTGGATTCTTTGTTACTGTTTTTTTAGTGTCAGTGGGTTTTTTTGTTTGTTTGTTTGCTACTGAGCTGTTTGAGCTCCTTATACTGTTTATTAACCCCTTATCAGATGTATAGTTAGTAAGTATTTTCTCCAACTTTGTAAATTGTCCCTTTACTTGTTGATTGTTTCCTTTGCTGTGCAGCAACTTTTTAGTTTGATGTAATCCCATTTGTCTATTTTTGCTTTGGTTGCCTGTGCTACTGAGGTCTTATCCAAAAACTTATTGCCTGGTCCAACGTCAGGAGGCATTTTCCTGTTTTCTTATAGTAGTTTCATAGTTTGGGGTCTTACATTTAAGTCTTTGATTCATTTTGAGTTGATTTTTGTATACGGTGAAAGGGAGGGGTCCAGTGTCATTCTTCTGCAGGCGGATATCCAATTTTCCCAGTGCCATTTATGAAGAGACTGGGTGTTCTCAACACTGTGACAGGATCCTTGGGGTGTTGCTTCACCAGCTGGAAACCTTTGTGGCTAGTGACACCTTTGCCCGAGTTTTGCTCAGGCCCACTAGGCTTGTTCCACCCACTTGGCCTGGCAGGCTGCACCTGGCTCACAAGACCAGCCTGGATCCCACATCTGCTAAGGGTGAACCAGGCAGAGTGGTGAGGGGTACATAAGTGAGCGAGCACAGGGTCCAGCCACTGTGCACAGCCAGGCATGCCAGCTGTGGAAGGGCAGGCAGCTTCAGGTGCCAGCATGGATGACAGCTCCCTGCGAGGCTGCAGCTGGACCAGGCATATGGCAAACAGCTTCCACAGCTGGCACCAGGGAATGCAGTGGCACCTGGAAAGTTAGAGGTGCCAGGAGTTGTAGAGTCCCAAAGGGGGTGTCACGGCTCTAGCTTGGGGAGCTCCTAGGTCTGAGATCCCCGAAGTGCCACAGCTCTTCTCTCCTTTTCTCCTCTCTTCTCATCGCCCACAATGTAGTGAGGAAGGGGCATGTTTCAGCCTTGTTTGTATTATAGTTCTTTCAGCCCCACCATTCAGTGGTCCCCAAGCTCTTATCCTGTGTCAAGGAAGAATGAGGTATGTGGACAAGTGGAGAGTGAGCAAGGTGAAAAGGTGCTTTATTGAGCAACAGAACAGTTCAGAGGAGACCCTCAGTGTGTGGCTCCTCTCTGCAGACAGGTCATCCCATCGTCTGCTCAGCTCTCAGAGAGAGGAGACCCACAGTGGGTAGCTCCTCTCCTCAGGGAGGTCGACCCCACGTCTGCTCAGCTCTCAGCAGAGAGGAGACCTACAGTGGGTAGCTCCTCCCTACAGGCAGGTCATTCCAAAATCTGCCCAAATCTGGCTAAATCTGGGGTTTTGGGGGGCTTCAGAGGGAAGGAAGTACATGCTGACTGGTCCACAGGAAGCCATGGGTGGGCCCAGAAAAAGCACCACAAGTTCTCACTCTGGTCCATGGAACTGGCAGCCTGGCCCCCAGGCTTCAAGCCTTCCCAGGCCTGAAGATGGGGCTGCACCAGGGACCCACCTCTTCCCACTCAGGAGCTTGTCTGCCTCCTGCCACCATCAATCTGCTATCCATGAAACTCAGGCTGTTCATGCTGAGGGATGCCTGCAGGCCCATGCCAAGCCCTCAGCCCCACCTTGGCCTCCCTCCTGTGCTCGTTGGCACCCAAAGTCTGGAGGGAGCCAAGGCAACAGGAGGTTGGTGTGTCAGCACTTCCCTGAGCACACATATACTTGGCTGGGTAGCAACAGCACCCAGGCTCGGCCTCAACATTGCTCCAAAATCAGAGTGGGCACCAAGAGCCAGGAGAGGCCTGGCAGCAGGAGCAGGTATTTCCAACCTGCAGGAGCAAGGGGGATTCCTGGACCCCCAAGAGTGCAGGAATGCCTACTCAGACAGGGGTGGGGCTTCTGCCTATTCCCAGCTCCTGTTGGATCCACACAGCACACAGTCCCAGTCACACCTCCCCTGCTGCAGCTAGCATCTTTGCAGCAGTTGCTCCAGACTGGCCGCTGCTGCCATCAATACCTTTGTCAAAAATTGGTTGTCTGTAAATGTGTGGATTTATTTCTGGGCTCTGTATTCCATTCAATTGGTCTATGTGTCTGTTTTTATGCCAGTACCATGTTGTTTGTGTTACTATAGCTTTGTATTAGATTTTTAAGTCAGGAACTGTGATGCCTCCAGCTTTGTTTTTGTTTTTCTTTTGTTGTTGTTGTTTGCCCAAAATTGCTTTTATTTTACTATTTATGGCCTTTTGTGGTTCTTTATGAATTTTAGTATTTTTTTCAATTTCTTTAGAGAATGTCATTGGTATTTTGATAGGGATTCCATTGAATCTGTAGACTGCTTTGGGTAGTACGGACATTTTAACAATATTAATTCTCCCAATCCATGAATATGAAATATCTTTTCATTTATTTGTGTCCTCTTTCAATTCCTTCATCAATGATTTACAGTTCTAGTGTAGAGATTTTTCACTTCCTTGGTTAAATATTTATTCCTAAGTATCTTTTTTGTAGCTATTGCAAATGAAATTGTTTTCTGGATTTTCTTTTCAGATAGTACACTATTCGTATATAGAAATGCTACTGATTTTTGTACATTGATTTTGTATTCTCCAACTTTACTGAATTTATTAGTTCTAACAGTTTTTTGGTGGAAACTTTAGGGATTTCTATATATAAGATTGTGTCTTCTGCAGACAAGGACAATTTGACTTTCTTCTTTCCAATTTGAATGTCTGTTATTTCTTTGTCTTGTTTAATTGCTCTGGATGGGACTTTCAGTCTATGTGTTTTTACCAGGAAGGGATGTTGAACTTTGTAAAATGCTTTTTCTGCATCTATTGAAATGATCATATGGTCTTTGTCCTTGTTTCTGTTATTGTGATGTATCACGTTTATTGATTTTAATGTGAATTGGTATGACTATTATAGAAAACAGTAGGGAGGTTCCTCAACAAATCAAAAATGGAACTATCATATGATTCAGGAATCCCACTACTGAGTAAATATCCAAAGGATATAAAATCAGTATGTTGAAGAGATGTCTGCACCCTCATGTTTATTGCAGCACTATATACAATAGCCAAGACATAGAATCAACCTAGGAGTCCAACGACAGATTGATGAATGAAGCAAGTATGATGTATATGCATGATGGAATACTATTCACTCAAAAAAGAATGCAATCCTGTCATTTGTGACAACATGGATGAACTTGGAGGTCATGACATTAAGTGAAATAAGCCAGGCACAGAAAGACAAATATTACATATTCTCACTCATACGCAGAATCTAAAATAGTTGATCTCATAGAAGTAGTGAATAGAAGAGTGGTTACCAGAGACTGGGGATGGTGGGGGAAGGTGGGAATAGGGAGAAGATACTTAATAGGTACAAAGTTACAATTAGAGAGGAAGAATACATCCTGGTATCCTATTGCACAGTCAGGTGACTAGAGTCAACAATAAAGTATTGTATATCTCAAAATAGCTAGAAGAATTATGTTACAACCACAAAGAAATGATAAATGTTTGAGGTAATGAATATACTTATTGCTCTTAATCATTACACAATATATACACATATTGAAACATCATACCCATAAATCTATAAAATTAGTATGTCAATTAAAAATAAAAAGAAATGGAGAAAAGGGAGATAGTAATTTGATGGCATCGTCTGAATCCCTGGGTTTATTCTTGAAGATAGCTCCTCTCTGCCTTTTACAAAACCAATTCTCCTTCTGGCTTAGGCCAGTTTGAGTTGTTTCTTGTTGTTAATAGAGCCATTGGTTTCCACAGTGATATTTTCTAAAAATATGGTAGCTCTACAATCAGAAAACATGAGTAGCAATTCAAAGAGCAGCCCATGAGTCACTACATAAAAATTGCCATTTCAATGCAATTCACTGAAAGCTTGATGCTCCTGATGATGGACTGAGGGTGGCAGACAGAGTGGAAGCAATTGTTATCAGTTACATCCATCCCTATCTTGAGCTTTGAGTTCCCAGTCTCCCTCCACTGACCATACCCTGCCTTGCTCTCATTAGAGTTTCACTGGAAGGTCTGGAGTCCTGTCTCTGAGCCTCCTTCCAGTGACTGGGGGCTTCAGACCCACAGACAGAATGACAAGTCTGCTTGCACCTGTGGACTTGGGGCTTGTCCCCAAAACCTTTCTGGGCTCATTTCCTCAACTCCACCCCATGCTGAGCCCTTCAGCTCCCTCAGCCCAGCTTCCTAGTGCTAACCAAGTGTTACAGATTACTAAAGTCTCTGGATCCCACTGCTACGCCCCCATATGAATTTGTCCCTCAAAGCCAGGGACAGATACCAGGCCCTGTCCCATTCTAGCACCAAACTAATTCCTGAAAATAGCACATTTTATCCCCCCTCCCCTCCACAACCCCACCCCTTCAAAAAAAAACTACATGTGAATCAAAATTAAAACAATGTTAACTATAAAATAAATATTATAAGAACACTTAAAATTTCAAAATAAGAGGTTTAATTCTCCCTATTAAAAATAAGAAAAGATCAGTTAAATAGGAGGAATCAATTTAAGAAATTTATTGTGCAACATGGTAACTCTAGTTAATAAAATACCGTATGCTTGAAAAATGCTAAGAGAAAGAATTAAAGTGTTCTCACCAAAAAAAATAATAACAATGGGAGGTAATAATACATATGCTAACTAGCAAGATTTAGTCATTCCACAATGTATATATACTTCAATACAATATGCTGTACATGGTGAATGCATATGATTTTATCTGTCAATTTTTTTATTTAAAATAAATAAGGAGGGCCAGGTGCAGTGACTCATGCCTGTAATCCAAGCATTTTGGGAGGCCAAGGTGGGTGGATCACAAGGTCAGGAGTTCAAGACCAGCCTGGCCAACATGGTGAAACCCCGTCTCTACTAAAAAAATACAAAAAATTAGCCAGGCGTGATGCCACGTGCCTGTAATCCCAGCCACTTGGGAGGCTGAGGCAGGAAAACAGCTTGAACCTGGGAGGTGGAGGTTGCAGTGAGCCAAGATCGCACCACTACACTCCAGCCTGGGCAACAAGAGCAAAACTCCATCTCAAAATAATAATAAGAAGAAAACAAATATATAAGGAAAGAGATTTCCCTCCTCTCCTTTATCTTACAGCATTTTCTTTAGAAACCTTAAAAATTGTAAGCATATTCTCCTCTCTTTGAAATGTATATAAATCTTTGCCAAAATCAATAGGTCTTTTGTCAGCTTTATGACCCAGAAAGTCTTCCTCAAAGCCTTGGGAACCATTTCTTTGAAATGCAAACATCAAGGGAGATAGTGCCCCTATCTCCCAGTTTCTGTGGAAGGGTAGGAGCCTAACTTAGGCAGGCACAATCCTCCAAGTTGCAAAACTGCCTCCTGTCATAAAGATATCAGAGGTTTGTTTTTCCTCTGGATAAAGCCAATTAGCTAACACAGATGGTCACCTCAATTACCAGGTAAAGTTAGAACAAATGATGTGTGACAAATAGTGCTGTCAAGTCTTCTTACCTGAGGACTAGTTATTATTTATCTTGAGAACACGTCTGGAATGGGTTGTATCTGCTTGGCTATAGAAAGGGGTGTGATTTCTTTCCATCTTTGCAGTCTCTTGAGGGATTGCCTGTGATGCACATCACATTTGGGTTTAATGCTTATTCAATAATAAAACTGTTGTCTTTCTCTTCTACTTCTGTGGAAAAGATTTCTTGAGCCAGAAGATTTTGTTTTTAATTATATTTGCCGAACAGTGTTTGGGCATAAAGAAATCCCACAAAATTCCAGGTCTAAATAAGAATATATGGACCCAGGGAGGGGAACATCATACACCAGGGCCTGGTGGGGGGCAAGGGGAGGAAGAGCATTAGAACAAATACCTAATGCATGTGGGGCTTAAAACCTAGATGATGGGTTGGTGGGTGCAGCAAACCACCATGGCACATGTACACCCATGTAACAAACCTGCATGTTTTGCACGCGTATCCCAGAACTTAAAGTATAATAATAATAATAATAAACTGGATCTACACATGATGACCACAGAGATGCTTTCCTCCAATTTTTAGATACTATCCTTCCCTTAAGAAATTTTTTTGCTCCAATTTTGCAAGTGCCCTAAACACATGCTTAGTCTGCCTATTGAATAATCAAGCCCCAATTTTCCCCATTACCTTGCAAGAAAGCTCACTGACCTCTCGTAAAATCTGATAAGGCACTAACAACTAAGCTAGTTGTAGATATGAATCACCCATGGGTTCACCTTCAAAAACTCACACATGCAGTCTAGTCAAAAAAAACAAAACCAGCATGGCTTCTTTTGGGGAGATGATTCCTGCTTTCCTGCCCTCTTCCTTTTGACAAATGTGATGTGTTGCTAGGAGTCATTTTCATAAATGTTTCATTCTCCCTCCTCCAGGCATAGTGTTGCCAGAGCATGAATTATGACCAGCTTGGCCAACGAGCGTCTTTTTAGGAGCACATCCTTTCTAATTTGTGGTTACGGTAGTGCCTCCAGTGGCACAGACTGGGTGGAAAGAGCTCAGTGTCAGAAAATGCCAGCAGCTTCTGCATCTGCTGATCAATCCATCGCCTGAGAGCTTACCAGGCAATTTATTTATAATCTTTCCTCAAAGTCAAGATGAACACAGTTTTCTTTCCTTCCTGCTTGGTAGAAAACACAAGGAAATCCTGCTGCAACTGACTTCTCCCACTTACAGTTCCCTTTTCAAGCTCTATTTCCCTTCTGCCACATTCAAAGAAAAATTATTGTTCATCCTTTTTGAAAATGGCATACAACTTCCCTGGCTGCTGAGTGATAATATTCATAATTGTTGCCAATCAGGAGAATCCATTTGTGGGTATTTCCTATTGCAGCTGTAACCGCAGCGCTGGAGGGGACAAGCGAGGAAAAAGAATATGATGCAGCCCCAAACGCACACCCTCTGACAGCCTCATTCATCTCACCCGGCATCCCTCTCCCGTACACATTCCTACTTTGTACCATAAAGCCGTTCACAGAAGACACTTAAATTATTGAAAAGTCTTCACAAAATATTTCCATAGTACTTAGAAAAGTAGAAATTACTGAAGTGGAAAAATTGATCCATCTTTTAAAGGAAACCCTCATTATGAGGTGAAGCAAAATGCATTAACCCTGAGAGTACTGCACTTTGGAGGATTCCGCTTTTCCTCTGATATGGTTGGGCTGTGTCTCCACCAGATTCTCACCTTGAATTGTAGCTCCCATAATTCCCACATGTCGTGGGAGGGACCTGGTGGGAGATAATTTAATCATAGGGGTGGGTCTTTCCCTTGCTATTCTCAGGATAGTGAGTAAGTCTCATGAGATCTGATGGTTTTATAAAGGGGAGTTTCCCTACACAAGTTCTCTTCTCTTATCTGCCACCATGTGAGATGTGCCTTTCACCTTCCGCCATGATTGTGAGGCATCCCCAGCCACATGGAACTGTAAGTCTATTAAACCTCTTTCTTTTGTAAATTGCCCAGTCTTGGGTATGCCTTTATCCGCAGCATGGAAATGGACTAATACATCTTCCTTAGGACCCTAGCTCAGCTCAGGCATGGTTCCTTTACCCACCCAGCCACCCAGCTCAAAATCTTTATCTTCCTAACTTCCCTCCACCCCATCACCAAAACTGTCACATTTTTTACCTCCTAAATATGTATTAAATGTGGCCCCTCACCCCTAACCCCACTGTCAATGCCCAGATTCAAATCATTGCTCTTTCTTTACAACAGTTCTCTCATCATTCTCAAAGCAGGGTTCCCAGATCAGTAATGTGGGCATCCCCTGGGAACATTTCAGAAAAGCAAATTCTCAGGCCCCACCCCAGACCTACTAGATCAGAAATTCTGGAGTGGCCCCAGCAATCTGTATTTTAACAAGCTCTCTGGGAGGTTCTGTATGTAGTAGCTGGAGGACTTTTACTTTATTACAATAGCCCTCTGATGAATCTCCCTGCTTCATGTCTTGCCTCCTTGCCCTTGCATCTTTGCTGAATGAGCTTCCTAAATTCAAATATTGCTAATGTCAATTCCTCGGCCTAAAATCCTTTAGTGCTTCCCTCAAGTCCTCTAAATAAGATACTGACTTCCTCTAACAGTATGTAAGGCCTTCCCTAATCAATAACTTTCCTCCCTTCTGGTGTTGTCTCACCCCCTCCAAATACCCTGTGATTCAGCTATACCAGACAGCCCTCCTGAATGTGTTTGTCAAAGTGCATGCTGTCACCTCAGCTGTGGAAGAGATGGAGAGGACAGGGAAGGTTTCACAGAGGCAGAGTTCTTTGTCTGGGTCCAAAAATAAAGGATATGGAAACCACGCCAGATAGGTCCTGATGGGTACAGAGGTCATTGAGGCTCTACTGTACCCATAGGCACATGTTGTAGGACTCAGTGACTTCTAAGTTCTAGAACTTAGCATCTAGTAGAGGCCTATGTCAGCAGATACTCCACTGTGTGGGGCAGGAGGCCTGTCATCAATGGCTCAATTCAGTCTATGGCTTTCATCCACAACATTTGTCAGTGATCCCCATGTGGCAGTAAGAAAGCACAGATAAAAAATATATTTTGGTAGACCTGTTGGGTAACTAGGAACTACTATGAACCAAAATATACAGTTATTTTTCAGGTGATTTATTAAGTAGTAATCAAAGCTGATAAACAGGAAGTAACATTAATAGTTTGTCAACATGAGACAGTACTGGTTACATAACCTTGGGTAAATGAATAACCTCTCTGTGCCTCACTTTTCTGATTTGTAAAATGGGGTTTGTAATAGTACTTACCTTGTGGAAGTGCAGTGACTAGGAAATGAGATTTTGAATGAAGGGTACTTAGCAAAGTTTGACACATAGTAAGCACTCAACAAATACAATCACTATTATGACCAACATTGTAATCTTTCATATTCTGAGAGCCTGTCAATGCCACACAGTATGCATTTGGGGAGAAGGCCTCAAATGGGACAGAACATGTTCTGGAAATCATAAGAGCATAACAAGATTCAAGCTGCTCATATTAAGTCTTTGCATTTGTCCCCCTTCTATTCATTCTAAATAGGTCCGCTGGAGGTCCTCATTGATGACATTACCCAAGTCCCAAAGAATTTGTTTCAGGAATTTGAGAAGATGATAGGAAAGAACTTTCTCCAAGCTTTGTACAACTTACCCAAGAATCTCAAGTATAGAGATGGAGACAGAGATGAGAATATTATCTGGTAAGATTCAGCTCAAAAAATAAAACTTTATGTATAAAGTTATCTTGATTGCTTGGTTTCCTCTTGACCAACAAAAATATCACTGAGTTTTGATAATTTCCACACCTTCTGGGTTGAGTTGCAACTGCCTGACAAAACTGGAGGGACTACAACAAGAGAAAAAGATACTATTCTCATTTCTACAGTTTGTCTTTAAGTTCTTCTAATGCTTGACACAGGTGCCTAGGTGTTGATAAGTTGGTTACAGCACAATCAAAATCAAAAAAAATTATTCCTATGCTTTTCTGACAGTTTATCTTCAGAACAAATCCTAATGGCAGTTAGTCACAGTGGGAATTTAAGTTTTCTCCCATGCTTTCTAAGTTTACTCCATTCACTTTAGAATGTATGTTTCATTTTGGAATCTATGATTTTTGTGACTGAGAGAGACCTACATAGTGGAAGCTGAATAGAGGCCACTAATACATATAAATGGGGCTATTAACAAGAGAACTCATGATTGTTTTCAGTGAGAATACAGGAGCTATTAATATAATGAAAGGAGTAACCTGGACGTAACTCTACCCTTGTCATCTCAGTAACTGCTTAGGGGTCTTTTGTAATTTGCAAATGTTTATCATGAATTTCCATCTAGCCCCCATTGGGTCAAATAACACATTTGGCACCTCAGTAGAATTTATATTGCCATAAACAAAAACTTTAGTTGGTTATAGCTGAAGGGGCCTGGTTTCGAATGAAGGGGTTTCTAACACACTTGCACACCTTCTTTACCTCCATGGTAATAACATTTACGAATGCCAAATCTGTTCTGGATGCCATGTTAAATACTTTTGTTGATGTTCTCTTTTAATCTTTTTAAATAAATTTTATTGTGTATCTTTGAGGTTTACAACATGATGTTATAGGATACAAATAGATAGTAAAATGGTTACTGTATTAGTCTGTTTTCACGTTGGTGATAAAGACATACCCAAAACTGAGAAGAAAATGAGATTTTATTGGACTTACAGTTCCACATGGCTGGGGAGGCCTCTGAATCATGGCAGGAGGTGAATGGGACTTCTTACGTGGGAGCAGCAAGAGAAAAATGAGAAGCAAAAGCAGAAACCCCTGATAAACCCATCAGATCTCGTAAGATTTATTCATTATCACCACCATAGCATGGGAAAGATTGGCCCTCATGATTCAATTACCTCCTCCACGGGTCCCTTCCACAACATGTGGGAATTCTGGGAGATACAATTGAAGTTGAGATTTGGGTGGGGACACAGCCAAACCATATCATTCCGCCTGAGTCCCTCCAAATCTCATGTCTTCACATTTCAAAACCAATCATGCCTTCCCAACAGTCCCCCAAAGTCTTAGCTCATTTCAGCATTAACTCACAAGTCCACAGTGAAAAGTCTCATATGAGACAAGGCAAGTCTCTTCCACCTATGAGCTTACACAATCAAAAGCAAGCTAGTTACTTCCTAGATACAATGAAAAATGGTAAATACAGCCTTTCCAAATGGGAGAAATTGGCCAAAATAAAGGAGTTATGGGGTCCACGCAAGTCCGAAATCCAGTGGGGCAGTCAAATTTTAAAACTCCAAAATGATCTCCTTTGACTCCAGTTCTCACATCTAGGTAACACTGATGCAAGAGGCAGATTCCCATAGTCTTATGCAGCTCTGCCCCTGTGGCCTTGCAGGGTACAGCCTCCCTCTTGGCTGCTTTCACAGGCTGGCATTGGCATTGTCTATGGCTTTTTCAGGCAGCTGGTACAAGCTGTTGGTGGATCTACCATTCCAGGATCTGGAGTATGGTGGTCCTCTTCTCACAGCTCCACTAGGCAGTGCCCCAGTAGGGACTCTGTGTAAGGACTCCAACCCCACATTTCCCTTCCACACTGCCCTAGCAGAGGTTCTCCGTAACAGCCCCACCCCTGTAGCAAGCTTCTACCTGGGCATCCAGGCGTTTTCATACATCTTCTGAAATCTAGGTGGAGGTTCCCCAACCTCAATTCTTGACTTCTGTGTACCCACAGGCTCAATACCACATGGAAGCTGCCAATGTTTGGGGCTTCCGCCCTCTGAAGTCACAGGCTGAGCTCTACATTGGCCCCTTTCAGCCATGGCTGGAGCAGCTGGGACGCACAGCACCAAGTCCCTAGACTGCAGACAGCATGGGGACCCTGGGCACAGCCCACCAAACCACATTTTCCTCCTGGGCCTCTGGGTCTGTGAGGGGAAGGGCTGCCGTGAAGTTCTCTGACATGGCCTGGAGACATTTTCCCTCATGGTCTTGGGGATTAATATTAGGCTCCTTGCTACTTATGTAAATTTTTGCAGCCAGCTTGAATTTCTCCTCAAAAAATGGGTTTTTCTTTTCTACTGTATCGTCAGGCTGCAAATGTTCTGAACTTTTATGTTCTGTTTCTCTTTTAAAATTGAATACTTTTAACAGCACCCAAGTCACCTTTTGAATGATTTGCTGCTTAGAAATTTCTTCTACTAGATACCCTAAATCATCTCTCTCAAGTTCAAAGTTCCACAAATCTCTAGGGGAGGGGCAAAACACCACCAGTTTCTCTACTAAAACATAACAAGGGTCACCTTTGCTCCAGTTCCCTCTCTGCATCTGAGACCACCTCAGCCTGGACCTTATTTTTCATATCACTGTCAGCATTTTTGTCAAAGCCATTCAACAAGTCTCTAGGAGGTTCCAAACTTTTCCACATTTTCCTTTCTTCTTCTGAACCCTCCAAACTGTTCCAACCCCTGCCTGTTACCCAGTTCCAAAGTTGCGTCCATATTTTCAGGTGTCTTTTCAGCAATGCCCCACTCTACTGGTACCAATTTACTGTATTAGTCCCAAGACATACCTGAAACTGGGAACAAAAATAGATTTCACTGGACTTACAGTTCCACATGGCTGGGGAGGCTCAGAATCATGATGGGAGGTAAAAAGCACTTCTTACATGGTGGCAGCAAGAGAAAAAAGGAAGAAGCAAATGCAGAAACTCCTGAAAAACCCATCAGATCTCATGAGACTTATTCGCTATCACCGCAATAACATGGGAAAGGCCAGTTCCCATGATTCGATTACGTCCCCTCAGGTACCTCCCACAGCATGTGGGAATTCTGGAAGATACAATTGAAACTGAGATTTGGGTGGAGACACAGCCAAACCATATCAGTTACTATAGTGAGATCAATTAACATTATCTATCAGCAAACCCACAAGGAGGCTATATTAACATTAGCAGCTTATAGATAAGGAAAGTGACCTTTAGAGAGTTTTAACCTACCCAAGGTCCAACAGCTGGTCAATGTGGGACAACAACAGTGAGACCAGGCAGTCTGCCTCATGGAGCCCATGCTTTTAATCACAGGGCTTTGCCACTGCCATGCTACCTCTGAAAACCTGAGTTTCTGAGAAGTTCCTTGAATTTCACAGTCAGCTGATCATCTTTCTCCCCTTTCTTTAGTTGCTAATAAAATGTCAGAACCAAACTGAGGGAAAAGGCCAGTTAGCACAGTGGAGGATGGCTCAGCACAGGTTAGTCAGAGACAGACTCATTTCTCTGCTCCTTTCCTTAACTGCCATGTGAACATGGGTTGGAAATCTTACCTCTCAGAGCCCTAGTTTCCTTATCTAAAAAACAGTACAATAATATCTGCTTAGGGTCATTGTCAGGAAAAAAAAATTGGATTAATTAATGTATGTTGTCTTGTCAGTAGACTGATGGTGCTGTGTTTGATGAAAAGGCACCAGCCTTAAATAGTAAGGATAAGAATTTTCATAAAAAATGTTTGCTCTGGTGTTGTGCCTGCACACCCACTGGATAGCCATGTAAAATGTGTAACTGTGAGTTGTGGCCAAAGTTTGAATATCACGCTCTAATCCTTCCTCCCTCCCAACCCTTACATCTGAGATCTTTGGGGTCCCTTTCCACAATTTGCTGTTCCTCTCACAATGAGAAATAGAATCAGCTTTTCCTCAGGATTTGAACTTCCTAGCATAGCCATTAGGATAGGGTATAGAGTGAATGTTCGTGTCCCTCCAAAAACTCATAGGTTGTACTCCTAACCCTCAATGTGATGGTATTAGGAGGTGGGGCCTTTGTAAAGTAATGAGGTCATGAGGGCAGAATTAGGATTAGTGCCCATATAAAAGGCACCCCAGAAAGCTCTCTTGCCCATTTTGTCATGTCAGGACACAGAAAGAACATAAGTGTCTAAGAACCAGAAAGTAAGCCCTCACCCAACACCGAGTCTAGGACTTCCCAGCCTCCAGGAACACAAGAAATAAATTTCTAGTGTTTGCAAGCCACCCAGCCTAAGGTAGTTTGTTATAGCAGTATGAACTAAGAAAAGAATATATTCATCACTATAAAGCCTGTTATGGGCCCTTTCTGGTTTGAGAAAAAGAAGCAGGAATTTTTTAACTTCAAAGTGTCCTAAACAAAGTGGCAGAAATTTGAAGTCAGATTCTCAAATGCTGCCCACAGGCATCTCTGAACATAGAAGAAATCCCAGCACATGGTTTGCTAACAACTCTGAGTATCCAAAAAAGTTTCCTAAATGAGTGTGGCTGATGATTAAGACCAATTTCCTGGTCTTGTTTCTTTTTTTGCTTTCCTTGGTGTACATCCCACTCTCCTAAGCCCTTTTCACTTATTCCTGTACTTCCTCAAATCCTTCTATTCTTCCTTCTAGCCAAATAACTATTTGAGATGCAAAATGCTAATTTATAATTATTTATCATGTATTTAATGACAATTACACAAAACCAACATCCTTTAGTCAATTTGAATTAGCCCAACTCTTCAGTAATTGAGTGGTCATCAAAACAGTAGTTTTGATAACAATTGCTTCCACTTTCCGTCTGTCATTAATCCATCATCAGTGGCATTAAGCTAGCATTGAATTTCCCAAATTCAAGTAGTGCATCTACACATTGTGACTTATGGGGCTGTCCTTTGATTTGCTAATCATGCAGACTGATAGTAGAACTGCCATACATTCAGAAAGCCTCCTCACGGAAGCAAATGGATCTATTAACAACCTGAAACACTGACACGGTCATTCAGAGCCAATAGCGCCATTATGTACACAAAACAAGATGAATGGTACAGCATATGAAGCCAAGCAGAAGCCCTTCCAATATATGATGAAAAAGATACCTGATTTACTGCAAATACAAGGAACAATTGTCATTCTATGATATATAGTTACTTTTCTTCACTGCAGACTACAAGAGAACACTTCAATCATGTTAGCTGAGCTTTTTTTTTTCTACTTTTACCATGATAATCATTATGGACAGATTCATTTGGGGCAAGAAATGGTCTTTCAGAAAAACACTGGGGGATTGCAGCAGAGCTCAAGGTATGGGAGCAGATGTGCATTATAAAGCAATATGCAGCATAATGAGAAAAGCATTCTTCCCTATCCTATTAATTGTTGGCACCACCTAATAATCAAGAACTGCTGACCCCTCCCACCCTCCAGCTCACAGATATTTGTGTACTGTAATGCCTGATGGCCCAAACACAAGCTCAACTCTCTGTAATGTTGAGAGCCAGCATTTCAGTAACGCTAATCTAAACTCTACCTGTTCTCTCTGCATTGCCTATAACACAATTTGTCAATAACACATAAATACTTTCTAGTTGGTGGATGGTTGGGTAAATGACATAATGCAGTTGATTACTATGCAGAAATTTTAGCTGATAATTATGAAGATTAATTTAAAATATGGAAATGCTACAGATATGAGGTTAAATAATAAAAGTAGAATGCAGAAGTGTCAGAATACTAAGATTACAGTTATATAAAAATGCAGTTGGATATAGAGAAGAGAAGAAAAATGCAAGCTGCTGTATTGATGGGGAGGATGACAAGCAATCTCTTCTGTCTTTTGAAAATATCCTTTAACTTTCCTAGGTTATTCTTATAATAAAAGTTATTTTTAAGATTAAGCCCACCTCTTGTGAAAAAGTTAGTTACCCCTTACCATAAAATCCACATGATAAAACCTGCATGTGATAAATGCCGAAATGTTTTTTTTTCAGGTTCAAAAATAGTGCTGGAATCTGCCAAGGAATTGGCTCACATTATTCAATGTCAGGCACATTTACACTCATATGTATTAGTAATCCCTTTGGTTGACTTTTCCTTGCCGTTGTCATGGAAACCGTTTCCACTGCCATTAGTACCTCTAGGGCCCAGCCTTGTTCACATATTTTTAGGCTGTTTCTCTTCTAACACAGCAATTAATACTTATGGCATATCTGTATCTGAAGCCCTGGTGGCAGTGTCCCATTGTTTCCCTTGGAACTGCTGAGTGTTTGGTTTGCTTCCTTTCTGCTTTGCAGGTACTTCTGTTTCTTTTTGGCAGTTCTTTTCATTAAATATTACAAGCCTCTTTACAGTTTCTAATTATCAGGTTGGTGCAAAAGTAATTGCGGTTTTTGCCATTGAAAGTAATGGCAAACCAGGTGCGGTGGCTGCCACCTGTAATCCCAGCACTTTGGGAGGCGGAGGCGGGAGGATCACCTGAGGTCAGGAGTTCAAAACCAGACTGGCCAACATGGTGAAACCCCATCTCTACTAAAAATATAAAAAATTAGCTGAGCCTGATGGCACACGCCTGTAGTCCTAGCTACTCAAGAGGCTGAGCATGAGAATCGCTTGAACCCAGGAGGCAGAGGATGCAGTGAGCTGAGATCACATCACTGCACTCCAGCCTGGGCGACAGAGCAAGACTCGGTCTCCAAAAAGTAAAAAGAAAAAAAAAAGTAATCGCAAAAACCGCAATCACTTTTGCACCAACATAATACGTACTATTTGCATTATTTAAAGTTTTTTACACATACTTTATGTTTCCCTATAAAATGACCTTCTCTCCATTATCAATAAAATAGCACATTTTCATAAAGCTAACTTTAGATCACTACCACAGAAGAGAAGCAAAATACTTCAGGAAAAAAGCAAAACTTTGGAGTGGTTCTAGACTAATAATCACATTATTATATAGTCTGAATTGGCATACCTCTATTCACAAGAAGTTCACAAAAGCAGGAGATATCCCCTTGCATTTTCTGACAAATAGAGTCATCTAATAGTCCTTTCTAATGAAGATATTGCCACCAATGGCTACCTTTTTTCACTTGTCAAATTAATTTTTTAATACTAACTAGTACCCAGTACTTGAGGTTGCTGTGAGATGGGCTTATTCTTATACTGCTGAATAGAGAATCAGTGTCTATAAACCTTTAGTTAAGAAATGCTCCCTATAAAAGCTTTATCAATGTTTACTCCCTTTGGCTCTGCAATTCTGGCAGGAATCTTTTCTAAGGAAAATGTCTAAAATGTACAAAAAGTTATGTATATTGTTGACTGTCAAAAAATACATGATACACCCACGAGGTAAAATCGTATGCAAATAACACATCTATAATGGCATAGCAAGTACAAATGATATAATAATTGTAAAATGTTAATTTAAAGAAACAGATATAGTTATTACATTATTATAACGTGCAAAAAGAATAAATTAAACCATAAGCCCTGGGAGAACAGGATCTATGTTTGTCTTATCTACCTTGTAAGAGAAAAAATAATAATTTTCTCCTCTACCCTTTCTGGGTTTTTAGTTAGAATGGACCCATGTAACAAAAACAGGTTAACAAGAGGGGGTAAAAGCAGTTTATTAACATGTATATTTCATATATACATGAGAAATACCCAAGAAATGAGTAATTCTCAAAGAAGTGGCTTTGAATTCCAGCTCATAGAGTATAACAGAAAACAGTAAATTTTTAGAGAAGTGCCAAGACAAAGGAAAAGAACTTTGATTCTCTAGGGGTGGCAAATTTGAGGAAAGCAAATAAATGGCAGATAAAGGTTAGTTAGTAAAGTTTGTTCTATAGATTTCTCTGACCATCTCCAGGCTGTTAAAAATCAAAAGATGTCTTCAGTGGCTAACCTTTGTCCTTCCTGGTAGAGAGGGGAAGACAACATTGTCTCTATAAGTCTGTGTACTGCTTCTAGGAAAACAGGGAGAAAGCAGAGAGTTTTTCTCATACCTGCTTATCCTCTATTGCCTTCAGCTCAAAATAATCCTCGTGCCAGTGTGGCACATTTTAGGATGGCATATTCTGATCTCTTACAACGTTGTATCTACATAATCTACCAAAATATCTATACATTTTTGTTGTATCAAATGAAATGAATGGATGGACAGATAAATATGTGTAGCAAAAAGAATGTAAGATAATACATCAAAGTTTTTAATAGTTTTTTCAGAGATGATAATTTTGATGTTTTCTAAATTGTTCTTTACTTATGTTTCCCATCTCACTAACTTTTAAAGACTTTTCAGAATAATTAAATTAATCCAAAGTTTCTGCCTTTCCTGTGGAGACAATACATATCTACACCCTCTATAGAACCTTTCAAATAATCAGGGTCAGTTCCAGTGATCAAACAGACTTCAAATGGCATGCATTCTCAATCCCAATTCCATATAAGGCTTTATCTACTTCATTCTGCAGAACCAAATGCTTTTAAAGTAGGTGGAAATGCTACACAAACCCTAGAATTCTGTACACATAAAAGAATTCTGTACACTATAATTAAGTTTATTTTATAAATTGTCTTCCCAATATACGAATCAGATCACTTCCACCTTCAAAAATCTTCCTGCCTAATGAATAAAATTCAACTCCTCAGTCTCATCCAAGGCCTTCCAAAACCTTGTTCCAAAGATTATCTCCAATTTCCTGACCCATGACTGTTTTACCCAAAGCCTCATCATATTACTTTCCATTTGCCCTGTATACCATGCAATGCCTTGTCTTCCTACCCATGCTCACACTGTACCCTTTGCTTGAAAGGCTGTTTTTCCCTTCCCTCTTGACAAAATCCTTCAACACCAGCTCAAATACCACCTTCTCAAGGCCATGAAGATATGGTCAGTGATGAAAATCAGTCTGTAGAATGCTTAAAATTAAAGCCTTTTTCTATCTCCAAATACTTAGGAATTTAATGTCTGCTATCATATCAATCAAAAATGAAAGTGTCTCCTCTTCATTAGCCTTCTAATTAGAATCTATTGTGAGCAAGTCTCATTAATGATAGACAGCCTTTTTACCTGGCAGAGGTTCACTCAACTCCATTGTGACAGAGGTGTGTGCACGTGCACATGCTCGCGTGCATGCATGTGTAACATGGGGGTTTAGGTTCAGAGTGAATGTAGCCATCAATCTGCTGCAGCATGTGTGCATGTGTAGGGAATGAGGAAGAGCAGTTCATACTAACTAGAATTTCCTGGGATTGTGGAACCATTTCCTAACATTTTTTTAAGAGCTCCAAAATTGAACATTGTAGTAAGAGAGAAGAGAGTAGTAATTTTCTAGTCTGATAGATGGGCCAAGAATAACATGTAAAGTTAAAAAAAAATTTTAAAGGACATTAGTTTCCATCTTTTAAAGCATACTTGGAAAATCCACAAAAGGATGACATTTTTAAATGTTTCCCTTTTATAATGCCTGCCTGATATTAGCCTTTACCTTGCCAATGAGAACACACGGGAGATAAAACCACCAACCCAGAAAAACACCAACTGTCAGAAGAGACTGACACATGGCAACCCCAGTTAATTCAGACACAGAAACGCCTTCACTGAAGCACCATGCTCTTGCCTCTCCTTCCTCAATGTTGTCAAACCATTTTCTCTTGCCTTGCAATTGTCTTTCTGCAGTGTTTTAGAATATCTAGAATATTTTCATTATTATATGTGTTCAAGTATAAAAGCCATAACACCCCCCTCCATTTGTACAAAAATTCACTCCAACCAGTTCTTTTCCAAGAAAAGCAGTGTGCACATTTCCTCATTTTATATTTCCCTAATCCCATCAATAAGCTGTAAGAGAATTATACCTATAGTTCATCTCCTAATGCCTTTTCTCACTGATTCATTGGAGGATTGCAAGTTCATGCTATTTCAAGGGTCCGGGTAATTGATTGATGCTCATTGGTTTTACTCCATCTCTCTGGAAGACTGAACAAAAAGAAATGGGGTTAAATCACATCTGAGAGGAAATTCTGAGACAGAGAAAAAACTTCTTGAGTGTATAAATCAAATACTACTATGGTCTTTATAAAGGTTATAGAACACCAGTCATCATAGTTCTTTACAAAAGAGTTAACTCTATTTTTAAAGACCCAACTTCATTGGAAGAAGTGATCTTGAATGGAAGACCTCTTGATCATTTTCCTTCACAAAAATGTTATGGTTGACATATTAAAGCAGCAGAACTGGCTAACTGCTTACCCAATATCCATTCTTCCTTCTTGCTGGCTAACAAGTTCTTCCCATGCTACTAGAGATGACCATGAAACCTAGCCAGTAAGCGAGGCAACTGGGAGGAGCTTTTGAGGATGCTTTTCAAAAAAGAACCAGACTCAACTGCCATGCTCCTTTTACCCTCTGCCCTTTGCTCTTTGTCTTTGCCCATTATTCTGACTGAAAGGCAGACTCAAAGCCTGGAAATACAGCCACGGTCTTGTGACTATAAGGAAGCCACACACTAAACAGCAGAGGAGGAAGACAGAAGGCACCTTGAGTCAGTGCTCCAGCCATGAATGGCCTATTCTACACTCACTGTTACAGGAGAAAATTAAATCCTTTCCTCGTTTAAACTACTTTAATAGGGGTTTTCATTATTTACAGCCAAACTCAAAGCTACTTGACAGTTACATTCTGCCCTCACTCCCATTACAACAGATGTGGTGTCCCAACTCCTATCAAATGCCAGTTATTCCACTTGGAATCTGGATTTCCTCCTCCTTACCTTCCCAAGAAATTCCGCCTCTCTCTCATACATCTTCAGTTTCTCCCTCTCTACTTCACCGTTACCGTTAGCACGAGCATGCTCTAGTGACTACTGTCTTGAAAGAAAGAAACCAAGACAGAGAAAGGAAGAGGGGAAGTGAGGGAAGGAGAAAGGAAAAGAGAAAGGGAGGGACAGAGGGAGTGAGGAAGGAAGGAAGGAAGGGAGGGAGGGAGGGAGGGAGGGAGAGAAGGAAGGATCTCTTGATTCTATATCTCCTTCTAGCCACCGCTTCATTTATTGAAGTTTTTCTGAAGCTGCTATTCCACCTCCTCAATTCCCATCCTCACCTTGAGCCACTTCTCAGCCTTCATTTAGACCACTCAAATGAGACCACTTGTGCCAAGTCTCTTAAGATCTCCTTATGGCCAAATCCAAGCTCCCTTGTCAGCTTTTGCTTGACCTTTCAGCAGCACTGACCATCAGCAGCAGATCACTCCCTAGTTCTTAAAACTGGCTACCTTTGGCTTCTGTGGTACCATGTACTCCTGGTTTTTCTCCTCTCTCACTGGCCCCTCCTTCTCCTTTGCTGGATGCTTCTCTGTTCAGCCTCCTAGGAACTCTCCAGGAACCAGTCTTGGGTCTTGTCATAGACAAAATAGCGGCCCCCAGAGTTGTTCACATCCTGATCTCCAGAACATGTAAATATTTTACTTCACATGGCAAAAGGTACTTTGTGGGTGTAATTAAGGAGATGAGGAAATAACCCTGGATTGTCCAGGTGGACCCAGTGAAATCACAATCATCTTTATAAGGGAAAGAGGGAAAGAGGAACCAGTCTTGGGTCTTGTCATAGACAAAATAATGGCCCCCAGAGTTGTTCACATCCTGATCTCCAGAACATGTAAATATTTTACTTTACATGGCAAAAGGTACTTTGTGGGCATAATTAAGGAGATGAGGAAATAACCCTGGTTTATCCAGGTGGACCCAGTGAAATCACAATCATATTTATAAGGGAAAGAGGGAAACAGGAGAGTCAGAGTCACAAAAAAAAAGATGTGACAATGGAAACAGAGGTGAGAATGATGTACTTTAAATATGGAGGAAGGGGCCACAAGCCAATGAATGCAGGTAACCTCAAAAAGTGAGAAGAAGGATACAGTCTTAGTGTGTCCAGATGAAGCCCAGCCCTGCCAACATCTTGATTTGAGCCCAGTAAGACACATTTGGGACTTCTGACATCCAGAGCTATAAAATAATACATTTGTGTTGTCTTAAGCTATTAAATTTGTTACAGCAGCAATAGGACAGTACTACAGGTCCCTTTTTGTTTTTTGTTTGTTTGTTTGTTTTTTGTTTGTTTGTTTGTTTTTTTGAGACAAAGTCTCATTCTGTTGCCCAGGATGGAGTGCAGTGGCGTGATCTCAGCTCACTGCAACCTCTACCTTCCAGGCTCAAGCAATTCTCCTGCCTCAGCCTCCCAAGTAGCTGGGAATAGACATGCACCATCATGCTCAGCAAACTTTTGTATTTTTAGTAGAGACAGGGTTTCGCCATGTTGGCCAGGCTGGTCTCAAATTCCTGATCTCATGTGATCCACCCACCTCGGCCTCCCAAAGTGCTGGGATTACAGGTGTGAGCCACCATGCCCGGCCTCCAATTCCTTCTTTATCTATACATTCATCCTAAGGGAACTCACGATGTTCTATAACTATAAAAAAAATTTTTTTTCATTAAAAAAAAAAAAACCCTGTATTCTAAGACTACCAAATCTATCTCAGTAATTCTGACCTCTCCCCCAGGATTCCAGATTCATATATCCAAATTACTACTTATGAACCAAAAAAAAAAAAAAAAAGTAGCAACCCCTTTACAAAATGCAGATGTACCTGAATCTACTTTTTTTTAATGTGTTGCCTTTTGAGTTTCTCTGCATCTTCCTGTCCTCGTGTGTGATAAGGCAGCATCTGATGAGAAAGAGGTCCCAGAGCAGGCCACCATCCACTTCTTTCATTCATTCTTTCATCCAAACGTAGTTATTGACCCAACCTAGAATGTGCCAGTTCCCGTTCCAGTGCCAAAAGTGGATAAGACATGTTCCATCTTGTGTGTTGAATAAATATCCTAAACTCCACACAGTCAAATGGGAACCCCTGATTTCACCACCTCATCCCACACACCAGCACCACCTCAAAAAAAAAAAAAGAAAAAAGAAACACACACTTTTCTTCTTCCCCACCCTTCTCCATCTCTGGATACTGCACAATCACCCAACCAGGTGCTCCTATCAAAAACCTAGGAACTTACTTGCATTCATTCATTTTTTCCTCAGTCCACACATCCAGCCTGTGAGCAAATCCTTTCAATTCTACCTTCAGAACACACCCCAAGTGCATTTGCATCTCTCCATCTCCATTGCTTCCTCTGCAGTCCAAGCTACCACCATTTCTCACATGGAATATTGCCCAACTTTAAGAACCTATTCCCCACACAGCAGCTAGAAGTACATTTTTAAAAATGCAAATTAGGCCATGTCATGTCCCTATATAAAACCCATCAATGGCTTCCCATTGCACTTAGAATGAAAGTCAACCTCCTTATACCAGCTTTCAGAGACTTTCTTGCATCCTCTCAACTCTCTATCCTTGTCTTGTACCTGGCTTGCCTTGCACCAGCCACACTGGCCTTTTGAACATGTCAATCTCTATTTTGCATCAGGACATTTCCACTAACTTTTCTCTCCACCTAAATTGCTCTTCCCCTGATTTTCTTTCTCAACCTTTAGGTCTCATTTCAAATGTCACCATCTCAGGGAGGCTTTCTTGACCACTCTATATAAAATAGCTATCCAATTATTCCCTAAACTATCTCCCTTAATTCATTGCATAATATATATTCTTATTTGATATTTTTTCTAGTAGTTTATTCTGCTTCCCCCTAGAAGAATGTAAAAGTCATGACAGCAGGTGTCTTGTCTTCTTTACTGCTATATGCCCAGATTTTTTAAAAATTTCCTGACACATACTAGTCAACAAGTGTTTGCTGTATGAGTGAAATTTTTGCCTGGGACCTGTCATTACAGTTAGGAGCCACCTTCATCTAGTCATTATTACCAGATATCTTCACTGTCATTATATGTAACAAGTATCACTATATTTTATTTCCTGGCTTGCTTTTTCTGTCACCTCTACTGGATGTGCAATTCTTGAAAATAGGGATTATAATACTAGTGCAGGGAGTGACTGGTACATTTCAGGTGGTCAGTCACCATAGTTGAATGAATAAATGAATGAATGAATCAGTCAATCAGTTAATGACTCCATAAGTCAATGAATAAATTATGAATGAGTAAAAGGGAATAGTCTCTTGCTTTGTCACTGTATCCTCACTGTATCCTCAGATGCTACCTCACTACACATGAGGGACACATAAAGATACAAACTAAGTTAACTGGTAGCAAATTCAGACAAAAACAAGCTTTGTTAAGTCTGCATTCTGTAAGGGGGCTGCTTATATCACTCTACTTTTCCACTCAGGCCAGTCCAATAGTCAGGGCAGGGCCACCTGTAGTAGATATCAATGTAGAATAACACCCTAAGGATTTTCTGCTTAGGAACACTATAAAGAGTATAAAAGCATTTGTGGGGAATTCTTAAACCTTCATTTTGTAATGAGAATGAGATACAGTTCACTAAATACACTAATGTACTAAAAGTCATAAAATTTTAGAATGGATTCTGATAATAGTCTCCTTCCACTATGGAACTAATAATAAAATAATTGCATTAGCATGTGTATAGCTAACATTATGGAGAATTTACTAGGTTCCAAAACTTTGCTAAGAGCTTTACATGAGGTGTGTTATATCATTATTCTTATTTTATCAATAACATAACTGAGTTTAAAAAAGACAAGTTCACACAGGTGTCACTTGGCAGATCCAGGACATAAACCTGTTGATCTGACTTGAGCCCACAGACTTAACAAGTGCACTTGCCTGAATTAACCAGCAGGGCCAGGGACTGGCCAGACTTTTTCAAGTAGTTCTCTCTGGACCCTCTCCTGAATGGCTTAGTATAGGTGGTGCACATCCCAGCTGGCCTGTTCCCTGCTGGGATGTCTAGATGTCTTACGTTTATTCCAGGGCTCTTATTATGAGGGCTTGAGTCTCCACTTATTCAAAGAGCTGATTTTGTCCTATCCTAAATCCCTACACGTCTGGCTTTGCTTCCCTCTAATGGGTCCTGGGTAATGCTGCTTGACGTAGAGCGCCCTGGCTCTCCACGCTGGGCTCTCTTGGCCCCAGTTTATCCCCTGCCCTGTAGCTGAGCTCTGGCAGCAGGATAAGCTTATTTCAAAGACTCTGCGATATGAAGAGTGCATATCCACTTTCAATGGAAGGTTAAAATGACTCCCTCATTGGAGAGAAACATAAAGGGAAGAGCATTTCCTTTGAAACACCCTCTATTAATCCAACATCAAATGTTTAATTACTTCATGCCCAATTTTGTGTAGGTTATTCTAGAATACTATAATAGGATACAGGTCTTTTTAATCACATTTGGTAGATTCTTAATTGAAACTCTACAGTAAACTAAATCATCAGGTACTTTCATTTCTTAATCATTTCAACCCTGTAGCTCAGAACAAGAGCATAGTCATACTTTTTCCCTCAGATAATACTCCCCTGGAACAGATAGTAATACATTTGTCTATTACATTTTTTGCTTGGCATTTGACCATTTACCACAATGGAGGTGAGGATGATGGTGATAAAAGACTGAAATGTGCAGTTCTGCTAGCTTTTTTCCTACAAAAAAAAAAATTAAAAAGCACACGTCGTCTATGTCATATGCCTTTGCTTTGGGTTCACACTACTACTGGGATATCCAAACGAGCCTCAGAGAATGATTGCTGAACTGCAAAGGTAAATTCACCTAGATAAGTCATAGCTATGAGTCATATTTTTAAACAGATATAAGCATATCTTGAAATGACAAATAAAAAGGCATATGAATAAGGAATATGCTGAAAAGCTAGAAAAACACATCTACATTCAAACCACTACAACCTCCTGCCTCACTAAATACAGGAGGGTAAACTTCTAAAGAGAGGCCATGTTACTTTAAGAAAATTGAGGCCCTAGGCATACTAGAAACACAGCCACCACTCACAATTATCAAAAATAATTCATGTCTACGTTGTTTAGTGCACAAGACATTGCTAATACCCAAAAAGAAATATTAGGGCTTGGTGGTGTGGCAGCTTCTCACAGCTGTCAGAAGCCCGTTCCTTATCAGTCCAGGAGGAGTGTAATTAAAGACAATAGCCAGAGCAGCTGTATTGGAGAAACAAGTCATTTGTCTTCCCCCTCCCCCACCCCTTCTGTTCACATAGTTAATCTGAACATACCATCAGCTCCATCGGCAAAGCTTCTTCAAAAGGCAGAATAATAGGAAACATCTATCTGTCTCCCACTGTGGATTATGAAGGTTAAAGAAATACTTGGTCTTATCTTGCTATTACATTATATAAAATGCAAATAATTTAGGTCTAGAAGTTCAAAAGCTCCTGAGAATAAGGCAGGTTTTGAAGCATACAAAAAACTAATCTTTAGGAACAGAGAGAATCTAGGGAAAAATGGCTTATGCTCAGTGGTGTTCTAGAAAATATTTAACAACAGGCTCTCCAGAGGTAAAGCCCTGAATTGTAACATTTTTCCAATTTCTGTGGCATAAATACTCCCACTGTGGCTGATTTCAAGCTACCCATGTGGCATCATTGAACACAGAGAATCTTAACAGCAGATTAGGTGAGAAGAGAGGCACAGTAAGATGCCATTATAGAGTATTTCCACTACATGGAAACAAGAGATGGAAATAATCTCAAGGACATAGTAGTGGAATGTGGTAAAAACAACTAGGAAGTAGTGATTTTTGAATATTTATTACTTTTGTTTGTAATATAATTTATTGAAATGTTATGTAATTTAATTTTTAATAATGGTTATGTTCAATTACCACCTTGCAGAATTCCTGAAAACAACCATATCTCACAAGCCCATGCAAACTGGCTGCAGCCCACCACTCTCTATACCCTGACTGCCCTGTTACTAGAATAAATAGCCCTCTAGTTATAACAGGTGAAAAAAATGCATAACAACAATATTCATTTTTATCAGCAGTGGAACTCAGTCACTTCTTTAATAATTTTCCCAAAACCTGTATTTGCAGAATGATCTCCCTGAAGCTAGAAAGAGAGTAATTTAGGAATATCTTTGTGCATTGTTACTAGAACAATGAAAACACAGGCTCTTTTACATAATTTGTTGTGTTGCAAACGTACTGTATTTTGCAACCCTTTCTTTTTCATGTGCATGCAACTAGATGCCAATAGGAAATTTCATCTGAAGCACTGAGATAATAAATTTCAAATGAGGCACAAGGCTACGCCACAAACTGGCAAAATGGGTGATTTTAAAAAATAGTTTTAATCTGGGAAGATGGAGTTGACATATTTTTTCCTATCTCTCCCACTAAGCACAACTAAACACCCTGGAAATTATATCTAAAACAACCAAAAGATTCTGCAAGAGAAGAAGACAGACCAGCTAGGGAATAACATGGGCAAGTCCGCTTGCTTTCCTTTTGGCTGCATACATCCCAGACTAGCAGCTGGAGGAGCTGGCAACCCAGAAACACCAATGAGTGCAGACTAAAAAGGCCCCCAACAGCCTGCACTTCTATCCAAGGACCTTATGATGATGCAACTGTTCTATATCTTGACTGGATTGATGTCCATTTCCTAGCTGTGAGATTGCACTATAGTTTTGCAAGAGGTTACCACTGGAGGGAAACTGGGTAAAGGGTAGAAGGGATATGTCTCTACTATTTCTTACAACTGCATGTGAATCTACAACCCACTCCAAATAAAAAGTTTAATTTACAAACAACTGTGGGCAGGGGTCGCTTCCAAGATGGCTGAGTAGGAACAGATCCAGTCTACAGCTCCCAGCAAGATCAACGCAGAAGACAGGTGATTTCTGTATTTCTAACTGAGGTAAATGGTTCATCTCACTGGGACTGGTTGGACAGTGGGTGCAGCCCGTGGAGGGTGAGCCTAAGCAGGGTGGGGCATTGCCTCACCTGGGAAGCACAAGGGGTCAGGGGATTTCCCTTTCCTAGCCAAGGGAAGCCCTGAGTGACTGTACCTGGAGAAAGAGAACACTCCTGCCCAAACACAGTGGTTTTCCCACAGTCTTCACAACCAGCAGACCATGAGATTCCCTCCCATGCCAGGTTCAGCAGGTCCCATGCCCATGGAGCCTTGCTCACTGAAAGCACAGCAGTCTGAGATTGACCTGAGATGCTGGAGCTTGGCAGGGGGAGGGGCGTCCACCATTGCTGAGGCTTGAGTAGGTGACTCTATGCTCACAGTGTAAACAAAGTGGCAGGGAAGCTTGAACTGGGTGGAGCCCACCACAGTTCAGCAAGGCCTACTGCCTCTCTAGATTCCACCTCTGGGGGCAGGGCGTATCTGAACAAAAGGTAGCAGACAGCTTCTGCAGACTAAAACATCCCTGCCTGACAGCTCTGAAGAGAGCAGTGGTTCTCCTAGCATGGTATTTGAGCTCCGATAATGGACAGACTGCCTCCTCAAGTGAGTCCCTGACCCCCATGTAGCCTGACTGGGAGACACCTCCCAGTAGGGGCCAACAGACATCTCATACATGTGGGTACCTCTCTGGAACAAAGCTTCCAGAGGAAGGATCAGGCAGCAATATTTGCTGTTCTGCAGCCTTCTCTGGTGATACCCAGGCAAACAGGGTCTGGAGTGGACCACCAGCAAACTCCAACAGACCTGAAACTGAGGGGCCTGTCTGTTAGAAGGAAGACTAACAAACAGAAAGGAATAGCATCAACATCAACAAAAAGGACATCCACACCAACACCCCATCCGTAGGTCACCAACATCAAAGACCAAAGGTAGATAAAACCACAAAGATGGGGAGAAACCAGAGCAGAAAGGCTGAAAATTCCAAAAACCAGAATGCCTCTTTTCCTCCAAAGGAATACAACTCCTTGCCAGCAAGGGAACAAAACTGAATGGGGCATGAGTTTGACAAGTTGACAGAAGTAGGCTTCAGAAGGTTGGTAATAACAAACTTCTCCAAACTAAAGGATCGTGTTCTAACACATCACAAGGAAGCTAAAAACCTTGAAAAAGGGTTAGATGAATGGCTAACTAGAATAACCAATGTAGAGAAAAGCTTAAATGACCTGATAGAGCTAAAAACCACAGTACAAGAACTTCGTGAAGCATATACAAGCTTCAATGGCTGATTCGATCAAGCCGAAGAAAGGATGTCAGTGATTCAAGATCAAATTAATGAAATAAAGTGAAAAGACAAGATTAGAGAAAAAAGAGTGAAAAGAAATGAACAAAGCCTCCAAGAAATATGGGACTACGTGAAAAGACCAAATCATCTACGTTTGATTGGTGTACTTGAAAGTGACAAGGAGAATGGAACCAAGTTAGAAAATACTTTTCAGGATATTATCCAGGAGAACTTCCCCAACCTAGCAAGGCAGGCTAACATTCAAATTCAGGAAATACAGAGAACACCACAAAGATACTCCTCAAGAACAGGAACCCCAAGACACATAATTGTCACATTCACCAAGGATGAAATGAAGGAAAAAATGTTAAGGGCAGCCAGAGAGAAAGGTTGGGCTACCCACAAAGGGAAGCCCATCAGACTAATAGCGGATCTCTCGGCAGAAACCCTACAAGCCAGAGGACAGTGGGGGCCAATATTCAACATTCTTAAAGAAAAGAATTTTCAACCCAGAATTTCATATCCAGCCACACTAAGTTTCATAAGTGAAGGAGAAATAAAATCCTTTACAGATAAGCAAATGCTGAGAGATTTTGTCACCGCCTGCCTTACAAGAGCTCCTGAAGGAAGCACTAAACATGGAAAGGAATAACCAGTACCAGCCACTGCAAAAACATGCAAATTATAAAGACCATCAACACTATGAAGAAACTGCATCAATTAATGGGTGAAATAACCAGCTAGCATCATAGTGACAGGATCAAATTCACACATAACAATATTAATCTTAAATGTAAATGGGCTAAATGCCCCAATTAAAAGACACAGACTGGCAAATCAGATAAAGTCAAGACCCATCAGTGTGCTGTATTCAGGAGACCTATCTCACATGCAAAGACACACATAGGCTCAAAATAAAGGGATGGAGGAAGATCTATCAAAAATGAAAAGCAAAAAAAAAAAAAGCAGGGGTTGCAATCCTAATCTCTGATAAAACAGACTTCAAACCAACAAAGATCAAAAGAGACAAAGAAGGGCATTACACAATGGTAAAGGCATCAATGCAACAAGAAGAGCTAACTATTCTAAACATATATGCACCCAATACAGGAGCACCCAAATTCATAAAGCAAGTCCTTAGAGATCTACAAAGAGACTTAGACTCCCACAAAATAATAATGGGAGACTTTAACACCCCACTGTCAATATTAGATCAACAAGACAGAAAATTAACAAGGATATCCAGGACTCGAACTCAGCTGTGGACCAAGCACACCTAATAGACATCTACAGAATTCTCCACCCCAAGTCAACAGAATACACATTCTTCTCAGCACCACATTGCACTTATTCCAAAATTAACCACATAATTGGAAGTAAAGCACTCTTTAGCAAATGTAAAAGAACAAAAATCACAACAAACTGTCTCTCATACCACAGTGCAATCAAATTAAAACTCAGGATTAAGAAACTCACTCAAAACCGCACAACTACATGGAAACTGAACAACCTGCTCCTGAATGACTACTGGGTACATAACAAAATGAAGGCAGAAATAAAGATGTTCTTTGAAACCAGTGAGAACAAAGACAGCCTACCAGAATCTCTGGGACACATTTAAAGCAGTATGTAGAGGGAAATTTATAGCACTAAATGCCCACAAGAGAAAGTAGGAAATATCTAAAATTGACACCCTAATATCACAATTAAAAGAACTAGCAAAGCAAGAGCAAACAAATTCAAAAGCTAGCAGAAGACAAGAAATAACTAAGATCAGAGCAGAACTGAAGGAGACAGAAACACAAAAAACCCTTCAAAAAAGTCAATGAATCCAGGAGCTGGTTTTTTGAAAAGATCAACAAAATTGATACACTGCTACAAGACTAATAAAAAAGAAAAGAGAGAAGAATCAAATAGATGCAATAAAAAATGATAAAGGGGATATCACCACCAATCCCACAAAAATACAAACTACCATCAGAGAATACTATAACACTGCTATGCAAATAAACGAGAAAATCTAGAAGAAACGGATAAATTCCTAGACACATACACCCTCCCAGGACTAAACCAGGAAGAAGTTGAATGTCTGACTAGACCAATAACAGATTATGAAATTGAAACAATAATTAATAGCCTACCAACCAAAAAAAAGTCCAGGACCAGACAGATTCACAGCTGAATTCTACCAGAGGTACAAAAAGGAATTAGTACCATTCCTTCTGAAACTATCCCAATCAATAGAAAAAGAGGGAATCCTCCCTAACTCATTTTATGAAGCCAGCATCAGTCTGATACCAAAGCCTGGAAGAGACACAACAAAAAATGAGAATTTTAGGCCAATAGTTCAAGATCAGCCTGGGCAACATGGTGAAACCCACCTGTACTAAAAATACAAAATTAGTCAGGCACGGTGGTGTGCACCTGTAACCACAGGTACTCGGGAGGCTGAGACAGAATTGCTTGAACCCAGGAGGCAGAGGTTACAGTGCCACTTGAGACAAGATTGCGTTACTGCACTCCAGCCTGGGCAACAGAGCGAGACTCCATGGAAAGTAAAGAAAGGAAAGGAGAGGAGAAGGGAGGGGAGGGGAGGGGAGAGAAAGGGAGGGGAGGGAAACTGTGCATGTTTCCTACTCCCTCAGCTACATCAGGATATGAAAGGGTTAGAAGTCACAGATTAGGAGATTTGGGAGAAAGCTGTTGGAATATAACAAGAGGCCTAACTCCTCACCCAAGATGGTAAACTAGAGGATGTTTTCTCCATCCCCGCAAATCAAAATAGAGGTGCTTTAAGAAGACCACTTGGAAAGCTTGCTATTTGGCCTTTAGAGATGGGGACATATAGACTAACTTATGCCTGAAAAATCGAGAATAAAAACAAGGTATATCATACTATAGTAATATTCTACAACCCCTTGTATTTGAGTACAAAATGTAAAAGTATGTTAAGATGCTTTTTAAAAAGTGGTGTAGAAAATTGTACTTTATTGTACATTTGTAGTGCTGGGAGAGATAGGTATTATTATCCTCATTTTACAGATGTGAAAATTGAGGTTCAGAGAGGTAAAGTCTATTGCTCAAGGTCATGTGGTTAAAATATGGCAGAGTCAGGATTCAAATCCAGGTCTTCTGATTCCTCTTCCAGTGTCCTTTCTAGCATACCATGTTGCCTCTAAAGATTGCAGCTCCTTATTTACCAGAAAATTGTTCCTGCCTAATCTACATCTCCACCTCACCCCATCTTTTCTTAACTACTATGTTTGTGTTTTTATCAGTATTATATTCATTGTCTTTGGAATACATGTTCTTGTTTGTGTTTCGGAAAAAAATCTTTTACCAGCTTGCACTCGGACCAACTTGGGGAAAAAAAAAAAAAAAAAAAAAGCTTAAATGCTGTTGCTATGTACAGTTTTAAAATGTGAAGTTTGTAGCTTTAACTTTTTGTAAGAAAATCTAACAACACTGGCTTAAGTGCTGACTTGAAATGCTATTTGGTAAGGTTTGGATGTAAGTAATAAATTGAGGTCAGCAGTTTGTATTAGATATAGCTTCCTCCATTGTTCCCACTCCTTTTTTTCTTTTTTTTAAGTTTGAGATGCTTCCTGTGTTTTTATGTCAGAATTGCTGTTCTCCTTCCTTTCTTCTTCCTATACCTCATCACCTTTGTTTTAGATAAACTGTCCTTTGGACCACAAACCCTTAAAAAAAGAAAAGAAAATTGTACTTTATTGTATCACTGACAAGATCTTATATGCAGAAAGCATTAAAAAATATTTCCAGAAGCTAAACACAGCAGCTCACACCTGTAGTCCCAGTACTTTGGGAGGCCAAAGTAGAAGGATCACTTGAGGCCAAGAGTTTGAGACCAGACTGGGCAACAAAGCAAGACTCCATCTCTACAAAATAAACAATAAAAAAATTAGCCAAGCATAGTGGTATGTGACTATAGTCCCAGCTACTCAGAAGGATGAGGCAGGAGGATTGCTTGAGACCAGGAGTTGTAGGCTGCAGCGAGCTATGATCACGCCACTGCATTCCAGCCTGGGTGACACAGTGAGACTCCATCTCTTTTAAAAAAAAAAAAAAAAAGATACATTTTTTTTGAAAGAACAAACCACTCTGGCCCTTTTAAAAACCTGTTATTTGAAAGTTGTATAAAAAGGGCATCTCGCCAAGCGCGGTGGCTCAAGCCTGTAATCCCAGCACTTTGGGAGACCGAGACGGATGGATCACGAGGTCAGGAGATGGAGACCATCCTGGCCAACACAGTGAAACCCTGTCTCTACTAAAAAATACAAAAAACTAGCCGGGCGAGGTGGCGGGTGCCTGCAGTCCCAGCTATTCGGGAGGCTGAGGCAGGAGAATGGCGTAAACCGGGAGGCGGAGCTTACAGCGAGCTGAGATCCGGCCACTGCACTCCAGCCGGGGCGACAGAGCGATACTCCATCTCAAAAAAAAAAAGGGGGGCATCTCCATTATTTACTCATTTAACAAATATTAATTAATATGCCAATAGACCTATCATAGTCTCCACCTATAAGGAGCCTTAGAGTTCTATCTACCTGTATTGGTTACATCAAACAGTCAACATCTAAGTCGTAATACTAATAGCTAACACTTATTAAGCAACCATTGGGTGCCAAGAATTTGACATACATTATTTCACTTAATCCTTCAACAATCCTATAAGGGAGATGCTGTTATTATCCACATTTTATAGATGAGAAAAGGTGAGGCTTGAAGAGAGGTTGATAACCTTTCTGAGGCCACTCTGCTGG
Organism: Colobus angolensis palliatus; assembly: GCF_000951035.1. NCBI lineage: Eukaryota > Metazoa > Chordata > Mammalia > Primates > Cercopithecidae > Colobus > Colobus angolensis. Next base: position 3,918,609 of record NW_012116411.1, read on the forward strand.
TAAACTGTAGAGCCAGAATTAAAAATTATCTCATCTGATTCCAGAACTCAAACTCTTATCCTTATCATAGTCACACATAAATTTCAAAGTACACAGGCGCAGGCATAAAGCAAAGGTAACAACATAAATCCAATAAGGAGAGGAACCAGACTGAGATCCAGAGTTCCTTATTCACTTGGATATAAAATAACGGCTGGGGGTAAGGAACCTGCTGCAGAAACTGGCCTCAAGGAAGACACATCCAACATCCGGACTGAAGCAGGTTTTTATTCCAAGGTTCACAAAATAGGAAGTCTCAGGCTGTTTCTTCCCATGGCCCCATCTGGACAGGCTCAGGAGCTGGAACAGTCCTGAGCTTTAGGAGTTCAGATGCAGGGAGCTGAGGGAGACAGAGTGAAACTCTGTCTCTGATCAACAACAACAACAAAAAAAACGAAAACAAAAGACAAGTTCAGAGGAAGATATGCTGTGTTGAAAGTATGAGAAGCTAAGGGGAAAGGGTTGAGGATATGAGCTTCTGAATGCTATTTTTAAGTTGTTAAGTAAATAGATGATCAGTGCCAAAAAAAAAAACAAGGATATTTCTGAACACTTACTAGCAAATGCAACTTCTTGTAAATAAAAGGTCTTTGCAAAAATACAGACTAAATGGGATGTTGTAAAATTCTTATATCTAAATAGAATATGTTATACAACCTTGAAAATCTCATTTTAACTGTTTTTGCAACTGTTTGCCATCTATAAAAGTTCTACCCAGAACAATTCAGAGAAAAAACTGTACACATTCTTTAATAATGCTCTTGAGTATTATGGAAATAAATGTGATGTAATTATCCAACTATCAGATTATTGCCTGAGGCTGATTAATCTCAGAACAAGACATTAAGGAAGCCATGACCAAGTGTCAATTGTTGTGAAAGTTATTCAGGGTCACTGTGTTTCATGGCTTCCACCTGACCCCTCCCCTCAGCAAGACAGGGGGATGAAGAAAGAGAGAGGGAGGAAATAGCCCTACTGATAGCAGAGGAATGACATTGCCTTTATATATAAAGAAAACATATTATTAGGTCATGGCTGACATTGAATAGGTAATTTACTCAGATGACATTACTATTTTATTCTCTGTAATTTGATGTAATTCTTTTTTAAATAGCACCCTGAACAGATATATGTTTCCTATTTACACTCAAAAACACAGCAAGTTGTCTTTCCACCAGTATGGCTCTTCTGAAGGTTGAGGAATGAGAAGGTGAAGGCATTGGGAAACCACCCAGACCCCCAGCCTTAACCACACTCTGCTTCCATCCGCGCTCTTTGCCTCTGTGAGCCCATTTTGCCCGACGTCAGAGCTTGTACTGCTTTCCTTTGTATTTTAGAGTTACTATCACCTGGACTGTTTCTCATGGAACCTTTCCCTGTCTCCCTGGTCCTCACCCTTCCCTTCAGTGTGATATCTCAAAGTATGTACAAGGTGCATTTTTTAGAATGTTGCAGTTCATCACTATGAGAAAACAGGAGTTCACCAAAGTAACAAAGACATATAAACTATAAACTGATAAGACTCCCTTGGCCGGGCGCAGTTGCTCACGCCTATAATCCTAGCACTCTGGGAGGCCAAGGCAGGTGGATCACAAGGTCAGGTGTTCGAGACTAACCTAACCAACATAGTGAAACCCCGTCTGTACTAAAAATACAAAAATTGGGCATGGTGGTGCACGCCTGTAGTACCAGCTACTCAGGAGGCTGAGGCAGGAGAATCGCTTGAACCCAGGAGGCGGAGGTTGCAGTGAGCCAAGATCGTGTTACTGCACTCCAGCCTAGACGACAGAGCAAGACTCTGTCTCAAAAAAAAAAAAAAAAGACTCCCGTGAGGTCCCCTAGTAATTGTACTTTTGGACTTTTGGTAGAGCACAGTTCTTGGTATAGAGAAGGCTCAATGTATGTTTGCACAAAGAAATAAAAATGCACTGCCATTTAATAGATTATTGTATGCAAGTATCTCTAAAAAGTAAGACTCAAACTACCTTTAAAAAAGAGAGGGAAAATGTGGGGAGGAGGCTCTTTGTATATTTATATGAAATGGTCTGCAAGATATGTTATGAGAAAACTAAATGTAGAACAGATAGAGTTTGTGTACAGAAGGGAGAAATATATACTTAAATGTATTTACTTGTAAATATTTAAAATACTCCTAGAAAGATATGCTAGAAGTAGACAACACAGATTGTCTCCATGGAAGAGAACTGGGTGGCTGGGGGATCCACAGCAAAAAGATCTCTCCCTATAGTCCCTTTTATATCTTTTGAAGTTTTATTCTTTTCTCTCTCGGCCCCTTTACCTGTGAATGTATTCACTACTCAATAGATTAAAATGACAGACTTCAGCGTAAGGAATCGAAAGAGAAAACAAGTGGCTAGGGTTCTGGGACCTCTAGTGAAGTTTCCAGAGCTGGAATTCCATATAAGTTCTTTACCAGAGCCTTTCATAAAAATAAAGTTCACTGCATAACTTAGAGTTGCCACATTTTCAAAGGAGTGGATATGTAACCTAGATTAATCCCTGTGTTTTTTCATAATACTGATATTTTAAATGTAACAAGAATTATTAGTATCGTTTTCAGAGAAGACTCTCTTCCAGTTTACTAAGGCCTGAAACTCTTTATTTCCAAGAACAGACACATTTCTATTTCCTATTTTCACCTACTTAATATTGCCTAGCTACGAAAAATCTTGGGATTCTTCCATTTTTAAGGGCAATGTTCAATTAAAATTTGGCTTCCCCATTTATTGTCAAGAATTTGATTAAGATACCTATAAGTATAGTGATGTTAATGTGAATCTAATAATTTGTCTTTTCTAAAAGTTTATCAGAGATATCATCAAAGGATTCCAAGTCATCATTCTAGTATCTTCAGGATCAATACCATCACCATTAATGACACAAAGGCATTGTTCTGGGAAGAAAACTACATCTGAAGATTGATAAATGGATTTCAAACAAAGAAGAGCAAAAAATAATCCATACAAGCTGAAATAAAGCTTTTAAAGGCAGACAAAACCAAATGTAATATTCTGAAGCAAAATTCACCTTATGTCTTTTCTAATTTGAAAGAGAAACATCTGTAGAAAGATGCCATATGCATCTTCTAGTGATGTTAATATCTTAACCATTTATCTGACACTTTAACTATATACCTTTAGGATAGAACAAAAATCTATAAACCCCAATCTTTTTAATTCTAGGTAAAGAATGATAAGATATTTGACCAGTATTATAAACATGGTATTAGAAAAAAAATACATGGAGGCTATTTTTTCTCAAAGTACATCATTAAAATTCAATGCTATGAACACTCACTTAACATGCACACTGTTATATCTGTATGCAAAATAAAGGCACAGACCACAAAATAAAAAAGATAAGTTTATATAAGGAGATTATAGGTGATGCTTTGGTTTATATATTAATATCTTTTTTATTATTATTATATTTTAAAACAATTACAAATCAATGCTGCTGCTAGTATCCTAATTTACATACAGATTTTAATGTCCTATATATTTTCATTTTAATAAACATTTAAGCATAATTCATGCACTTTTCAGAAAACATATAAGGGAGTAAAAATGAAAGCAAAAGCATCCATGGTACTACAAAAATTCTAAATTCCTTGAGCCATTAGTTTACGCATATTTCTACAACTAGGAAAAAAAAATGGAGTTCTGCTTTAGCAATGGATGATGCATACTTTTAGAATAACCCTCCTGTGGAGAACAATTATAAGCTGTTTTAAAATATATACTTGAAATATATGTTGGCCTCAAAGAACTACCAAGACAGTGAGAAGTTGTGGAGCCAATATCTAGGAGATTAGGGAAACCAAGAGAGGTAATTCCAGAATTTACAGCACGTTTCCCCTCAAGGCAAATTGCCAATTCTGAAAATGAAAATAACAAATGGGAAGCAAGAAAGTGAGCACAATTTTCTTCATTTTCACAGGACTCAGAGAATATTTGAGTTCAAGGCTTCCCAAAGAGAAGGGTCTCCGGCATATACCCTACACTTTCAGTGAGGTTCTGAAAGATTGCACCAAACAATAAGGGTGAACTAGAAGCAAACTAACCCACCCAAGGACTGAAGCCCAGATTTGAGTCCTCTCAATTTCTGAAAGAATTAAGCTGACCTGTCCAGACAAGCTCTAGCGAGAGCTAAAGGAAATCTTCCCTGGAGAAAGAATGCCCAGAACCTCAATTTTTCTCTAAAATTCTTTATAAAAAATATCTGGCACTCAATCTGAAAATGGTTGGGGGGAGGAACAGGTAAAAAGATAAGATTTATGTAAAAATCAAGAAAAACACAATAGAAACAAACTCACAAGAGATACAAATATTGAAGTATCAAAGACAAACTATTATGTTCAATCAATTAAATGAGAAGATAGAGAATTTCAGCAGAGAACTGAAAAGCAGAAAATAAATCAAATGAAAATTCTAGAAAGTTGAGAAGTGAAAAATAAACATTGTAAATTGACAGTACAATAGATAGATTTAACAGATTGCATACAACTGAAGGTATAATTAGTGAAGTAGAACATCAGAAGAAAATATACAGGCTGAAGCATGGAAAATCAAAATGATGAAAAAATACAGCAAAAAACACAAAAGACCAATGAGATATGATGAAATGGTCCAAGAAGAGGGGAGAGTAAAGTAGAAGCTAACTTTGAAGACACAATGGCAAAAGTTTTCCCCAAAAAATGATTAAAACACCAAGTGCTACAAACTCCAAGATGAATAAATATAAAGAAAATGGTGGCTTAGCACATCATGGTCAAACTGCTGAAAAACAAAGACAAAGGGAAAACCTTAAAATCAGCCAGAAGAAAAGAAATACATTACATGTAACACAATAAAACTATCAACTGATTTCCTAACAGTGGTGGGGGAAGGCAGGGAGGAGAAGATGATAAAATAGTGTCTTCAATTTGCTGAAAGAATTCTGAATACAGAATTCTATAACCATCAAAAATTCATTTGAAATTTAAGGTAAAATACACTTAATGCAAAAACTACAAAAATTTGTAATCAGCACAAATACACTAGTGGACATATAAAAAGGGAAAGGAAAATAATCCCAGAAAGCAGCTTTGAGGTATAGGACAGAATACAGAATGTGGGGAAGGGTAAAGTATATCAGTATATCAAGTGAATGTTAACTACAAAAAAATAGTAATAATGTCACTTGGAGTTTAAAATATGTCATTATATGGAATCAACCTACATGCCCATCAACTGTTGCCTGGATATAAAAAATGTGGTACATATACACACACGGAATACTATGCAACCATAAAAAAGAATGAGATCATGTCCTTTCCAACAACATGGATGGAGCTGGAGGCCTTTATCCTGAGTGAACTAACACAGGAACTGAAAACCAATTACTACACAAGGTCAGGAGTTCAAGACCAGCCTGGCCAAGATGATGAAACTCCGTCTCTACTAAAAATACAAAAAAAAAAAATTAGCTGGCTATGGTGGTAGGTACCTGTAATCCCAGCTATTTGGGAGGCTGAGGAAGAGAATTGCTTGAACCCAGAAGACAAAGGTTGCAGTGACCCGAGATCGTATCACTGCACTCCAGCCTGGCAACAGCAAGACTCCGTCTCAATAAATAAATAAATCACAAATTAATTAAATTAAATTAACAAATCCCTATCAAGACTAAGAAAAAAGAAAAAACAGGAATTAAAAAAAGAACATCAACTATGGCTCCTAGAAACATTCAAATATAATGAGGATATTATTAACAACTTTATGCCAATAAATTTGAAATTGTAAATGAAATGGACTAATTCCTAGAAAAACATAACTTTGGAAAAGTATGGGCAAGACAGAAAATCTGAATAGTCCTATATCTAATAGGTATGAAAGATAGCCTAATTTTTAATAGCAATATGTTATAAACATTTCCTTATGTCATTAAATGTAGTTCTTCAGTGATAAAGGACATTTATTATAGTAGTAAGATTGTGGTTTCATTTAAGTTTTGCTCGTTCTTAACTATGTGACCTCTGATAAATTACATAACCTCTTTATGCCACGATTTTTAAAATATTGACCTCATAGATGAGATAGCACATAATATACTTAGTATATTGCCTTGTATGTAGTAAATGTTTGATAAGGATAGCTATGAGTACATTTAATGACTTCATGGTAGCCTATTTTTTCCTCTTATAAATGCTACAAGAAAATCCTTATTTATCCACCTTTACACATATCCTTATTTCTTCAGGATAAAATCCCAGTAATAAAATTGATGGCTCTAAAGAGATTCATGATAGATAGGGCCCAATTTTGCTTCAGAAAAGCTGAATCAGCTTATACTTCCACAAACAGAATGAAAATGTTCATTTTCCTACACCCATACCCAACTAGATATTATCTTTTTTTGCCAATTTATTGGGACAATGTGGCAGATTCATATTTTATTTATTTTTTCACTCATTTATTATTTAGTAAGTATGACATTTATTAGATCTATTGGTATCTGTAATGGTCCTTTCATAAATTGCCTTTTTATATCTTTTACCAGAAGAGATGAAAGTAAATCTGGTGCAAATCACAAGGCCCAGTGGTCAAGGAGTCCCAAAGCAAATCCCATCTGAAGACTTTTTAGCCAATCTTCCCTTTCTGGGGACTCAAAAACTGTTTGCACATGGGCCTTCTTCTCCCATCCATTTTTCTCCTAAGATACTTTTAACTTTGAATATTGATTTCTAAGAGTTCTGTATAGGGCCTCAAGCAACCCTCCTGCCTGGTCTCCCAAAGTGCTGGGCTCTTTATAGGGCTGTTGGTTATTTTAAATCCACTTATACTGGTGTTCATTTACTGTCATTCTTATTTAATAATAAAAATATGAAGTCCAGATGAGATTGGGCATGCTTGCAATCTATACATTTGACAAAGGACTAATATCCAGAATCTATAACAAACTCAAATAAATCAGCAAGAAAAAAACAAACAATCCCATCAAAAAGTAGGCTAAGGACATGAATGACAATTCTCAAAAGAAGATACATAAATGGCCAACAAACATATAAAAAATGCTTAACATCACTAATGATCAGGGAAATGCAAATGAAGACCAAAATGTGATAACACCTTACTCCTGCAAGAATGGCCATAATCAAAAAATCAAAAATAACAGATGTTGGTCTGGATGTGGTGAAAAGGGAACACTTTTATACTGTCGATGAGAATGTAAACTAGTGCAGTCACTATGGAAAACAATGCAGAGATTTCTTAAAGAACTAAAAGTAGATCTTCCATTTGATCAAGCAGTCTCACTCCTGGGTATCTACCCAGAGGAAAGGAAGTCATTACACACAAAAAAAAAATACTTGCACATACATGTTTATAACAGCACAATTTTGCAATTGCAAAAATATGGAACCAGCCCAAATGTCCATCAATCAATGAGTGAATTTTTTTTAAATGTGGGGTATGTGTATATATATGTGTATATATACACACACACACACACATATACATACACACATACACACATAATGGAATACTACTCAGTCATAAAAAGCAATGAAATGATGGCATTTGCAGCAGCCTGGATTGAATTGGAGACCACTATTTTAAGTGAAGTAACTCAGGAATGGAAAACCAAACATGTTTTCACTCATAAGTGGAAGCTAAGCTATGAGGATGCAAGGGCATAAGAATAATATAATGGGCTTTGGGGACTCAGGGTAAAGGATTGGGGGGTGAGAAATAAAAGACTACACATTGGGTACAGTGTACACTGCTTGGGTGATGGGTACACCAAAATCTCATAAATCACCACTAATAAAGAACTTATTCATGTGACCAAACACCACCTGTTCCCCAAAAACTTATTAAAATAAAAAAAAAGTATGAAGGCCATGGATTTATCTGTGGTTGCAGTTTTGATCACATCCCGTAGGTTCTTTATTTGTTTGTCTGTATTTGTAGAGATGGGGTCTTACTATATTGTGCAGGCTAGTCTTGAACCCCTGGCCTCAAGCAACCCTCCTGCCTGGCTTCCCAAAGTGCTGGGGTTACAGGTATGAGTCACTGTGCCCAGCTGTGTAAGGGTTTTTGTAGGGAGTTTTCTCTTTATCATTATTTTCTAAATTTTTGCATCTGCAATATTTTTTCATCATATCTGAATTTAACACATAAATATGTGTACATAAGAAAAAAATCAGGACAACATAATTACTAACTCATCTATTGGGTTTTGATTATTATAGAATATTAAACAAAGCACATAAAAACCATACTAAAAGGATATTTTGCACTAGAGTAGGGTTTTTGTTTGTTTGTTTGCATTTTCAATTCAAAAGTTAAAGAAAAAATATGGGAACAGGAAGAGCATATAAGTTCCAAAGGGCAAGAATTATACACATTTACTTTTAAAAGTTATATGCAGTTGAAATTATTATCAAACAATGTTCATTTTTATTTTATCAAAATTTCAACATACCAGATGTAATCCATAATGCTTAGGCTTAGAAAATGAGACTATTCCAATGCCAGGCCATGGACAGGCACCAGCTGCAGCTGGGTCTTTACTGATGTCAAGTGAAAAACATGTCATCACAACAAACTTCCCTAGGGTCTATTTTATTGAGATTAGAAATTACTTCTCCTATTAACAATGTATGTAGCATTGTTTATATTGTAGCGTTGACATTTTAGAAATTGTTGACATTTCCAAAAGAGCCATCTGATAAGAGATTTTGAAATTATTTGAACTGAGGATAACCCATGGCTTCTTGTCAAATTAAGCTCTTGTTGAATGCCTAGAGAGCAAGGATGAAGTGGAAATGCAGAACAGGGCTGTAGGAATGCAAAATTGAATGAACTGATGCTGAGGCTCTGACAGAACCAAGGTCTTCACTAAAACTTTTACATTGCACCTTTTCAGATGAAAGCTACATGTAAAATCTGTGCCATGTAAGAGAAAAATTGTAATTACAAAATTAATAGTTAACACCCTCTCTCATGAGTAGGTATATAATCATGTCAAAGGGATCCAATTGTGCCTCATCCAATGAGATAGAGTAAAATGGCCTATGAGAATTAGAAAAAGCAAAGTAACAAAACACAGGCAAAATACGCAAGTGCAAGAGGGGTATTGATTTTAGCTTCTTTTTTGGCACAAGTGACCCTGTCCCCTTTAAAGCATAACTATAAGAACCTGAGGCACTGGTTTTTTTAGATGCCACAGGCATAGAGGATTCCTTGATCTCAGCATTTCCCAAACTGACTTAACAATGGCCTGGGAAACACTTTTTGGAATATATTTTGTAAAAGAGTATTGATCTGTATACAGTATATTGCCAAGGAGCAGAACACTATGTATAAGATATTAACAGGTCATTATGTATTTTATATAGACCTTACATATAAAATATAAATATATGTAAAATATATTTATATAGTATATATTTTATCATTATGTATACATATACAGTCAATCCTCATTATTCGTGGATTCCATATTGGTGAAATTGCATATTTGCTACAGTTTACTGGTAACCCCAAAACAACACTCAAGACACTTTGCCAATCATTCTTGGACATATGCAGAGCAGCAAAAAATCTGAATCCCCCCCATACTCATGTTCAGAGCTGAGGTCAAAGGTCAAATGAGGCACCATTCCACCTTCTTGTTTCAGCTCTCATATTGTAAACCCATGTCCTGTCCTTTTCACATTTTATTTAATGCCACATTTTTCTGCATTTTGTTGGTGATGTCACTGTTTAAAATGGCCCCCAAGCATAACACTGAGGTGCTATCTAGTGCTCTGAAGGAGAAGACTACGATTTGCCTTACAGAGAAAATGTGTGTTAGATAAGCTCCCATCAGGCCTGAGCTATGGTGCCATTGGCCATGAGTTCAATGTCAATAAATCAAAATGATATTAAACAATATGTTTATACAGGACACACATAAAACAAGGTTATATATTGACTGATTGACAAAAATGTTGTGACCAGAAGTTCACAGGAGCCTAACCTTGTATTTCTTCTAGCAGCAATGGCTCAGTATTCACTAATTCTGTGTTTGTAGCAACTTTATAAACTATTACTACTGTGAATAATAAGAATGGATGATATACACAAATGAGCCAAAAATAACTTTAGGAACTTAAGTTTCTTAAGCTGGAGAAATTATCCTGAATAAAAGCCATCTCTGGTAGATATTCATTTTTTCAAGCAATAAATATGTATTAAGTTCTTACTCTGTGCTGGGTATAACACTCTAACCCAAGCTTGTCCTACCCACAGCCCATGGGCTGCATGTGGCCCAGGATGGCTTTGAATGTGGTCCAACACAAATTCGTAAATTGCCTTAAAACATTATGAGATTTTTGCTGGATTGCTGGCAAGATGGACGAATAGGAATAGCTCTGTCTGCAGCTTCCTGAGAGACTGACACAGAAGGTGGGTGATTTCTGCATTTCCAACTGAGGTACCCAGTTCATCTCACTGGGAATGGTTGGACAGTGGGTACAGCCCAAGGAGGGCAACCCGAACCAGGGTGGGGCATTGCCTCACCCGAGAAGTGCAAGGGGTCAGGGAACTCCCTCTCCTAGCCAAGGGAAGCCATTAGGGACCCTGCACTTTGGCCCAGATACTGTGCTTTTCCCATGGTTTTTGCAACCTGTAGACCAGGAGATTCCTTCCGGTGCCTACACCATCAGGGGCCTGGGTTTCAAGCACAAAACTCAGCAGCTGTTTGGGCAGACACTGAGCTAGCTGCAGGAGTTTTTTTCTTACCACAGTGGCACCTGGAACGCCAGCAAGACAGAACCATTTACTTCCCTGGAAGGGGGGCTGAAGCCAGGGAGCCAAGTGGTCTGGCTCGGTGGGTCTCACCCCCACGGAGCCCAACAAGCCAAGTTCCACTGGCTTGAAGTTCTCGCTGCCAGCACAGTGGTCTGAGCTCAACCTGGAATGCTCGAGCTTGGTGGGGGGAGGGGCATCTGCCATTGCCAAGGCTTGAGTAGGGTTCTACCCTCACAGTATAAACAAAACCACCAGGAAGTTCGAACTGGGCAGAGCCCACCACAGCTCAGCAAGGCTGCTGCAGCCAGACTGCCTCTCTAGACTCCCTCCTCTCTGGGAAAGGCATCTCTGAAAAAAACGCAGCAGCCCCAGTCAGGGACTTATAGATAAAACCCCCATCTCCCTGGGACAGAGCACCTGGGGGAAGGGGCGACTGTGGGCACAGCTTCAGCAGACTTAAAATGTCCCTGCCTGACAGTTGCGAAGAGAGCAACAGATCTCCCACCACAGCATTTAAGCTCTAATAAGGGACAGTCTGCCTTCTCAAGTGGGTCCCTGACCCCCATGTATCCTGACTGGAAGATACCTCCCAGTAGGGGGCAACAGACACCTCATACAGGAGAGCTCTGGCTGGCATCTGAGGGTACCCCTCTGGGACGAAGCTTCCAGAGGAAGGAGCAGGCAGAAATCTTTGCTGTTCTGAAGCCTCTGCCAGTGATACCCAGGCAAACAGGGTCTGGAGTACACCTCCAGTAAACTACAGCAGACCTGCAGCAGAGGGGCCTGACTGTTAGAAGGAAAACTAACAAACAGAAAGGAATAGTAGCAACATCAACAAAACGGACATCCACTCAGAGACCACATCTGAAGGTCACCGACTTCAAAGACCAAAGGCTGATAAATCCACAAAGATGGGGAGAAAACCAGTGCAAAAAGATTGAGAAATCCAAAAATCAGAACGCCTCTTCTCCTCCAAAGGATCACAACTCCTCGCCAGCAAAAGAACAAAACTGGATAGAGAATGAGTTTGAAAATTGGCAGTAGACTTCAGAAAGTGGGTAATAACAAACTCCTCCTAGCAAAAGGAGCATGTTCTAACCCAATGCAAGGAAGCTAAGAACCTTGCAAAAAGGTTAGACAAATTGCTAACTGCCAGTTTAGAGAAGAACATAAATGACCTGGTGGAGCTGAAAAACACAGCACGAGAACTTCATGAAGCATACACAGGTATCAATAGGTGAATTGATCAAGCAGAAGAAAAGATATCAGAGTCTGAAGATCAACTCAATGAAATAAAGTGAGAAGACAAGATTAGAGAAAAAAGAGTGAAAAGAAATTAACATAGCCTCCAAGAAATGTGGGACTATGTGAAAAGACCAAATCTACATTTGATTTGTGTACCTAAAAGTGACAGGGAGAACAGAACCAAGTTGGAAAACACTCTTCAGGATATTATCCAGGAGAACTTCCCCAACCTAGCAAGACAGGCCAATATTCAAATTCAGGAAATACAGAGAACACCACAAAGATATTCCTCAAGAACAGCAACCCCAAGACACATAATTGTCAGATTCGCCAAGGTTGAAATGAAGAAAAAATGTTAAGAGCAGCCAGAGAGAAAGGTTGGGTTACCCACAAAGGGAAGCCCATCAGACTAACAGCAGATCTCTTGGAAGAAACCCTACAAGCCAGAAAAGAGTGGGAGCCAATAGTCAACATGCTTAAAGAAAAGAATTTTCAACCCAGAATTTCATATCCAGCCAAACTAAGCTTCATAAGCAAAGGAGAAATAAAATCCTTTACAGACAAGGAAATGCTAAGAGATTTTGTCACCACCAGCCGCCAGACCTGCCTTACAAGAGCTCCTAAAGGAAGTACTAAACATGGAAAGGAATAACTAGTACCAGCCATTGCAAAAACATACCAAATTGTAAAGATCATTGACGCTATGAAGAAACTGCCTCAACTAACGAGCAAAACAACCAGCTAGCATCATAATGGCAGGATCAAATTCATACATAACAACATTAACCTTAAATGTAAATGGGCTAATGCTCCAATTAAAATGCCCCCAGACTGGCAAATTGGATAAAGGGTCAAGACCCATTGGTGTGCTGTATTCAGGAGACCCATCTCATATGCAAAGACACACATAGGCTCAAAATAAAGGGATGGGGGAATATTTACCAAGCAAATGGAAAGCAAAAAAAAAAGCAGGGGTTGCAATCCTAGTCTCTGATAAAATGGACTTTAAACCAACAAAGATCAAAAGAGTCAGAGAAGGGCATTACACAATGGTAAAAGGACCAATGCAACAAGAAGAGCTAACTATCCTAAATATATATGCACCCAACACAGGATCACCCAGATTCATAAAGCAAGTTCTTAGAGACTTACAAAGAGACTTAGATTCCCACACAATAATAGTGGGAGACTAACACCCCACTGTCAATATTAGATCAATGAGAAAGAAAATTAACAAGGATATCCAGGACTTGAACTCAGCTCTGGACAAAGCAGACCTAATAGACATCTACAGAACTCTCCACCCAAATTCCATGCTCATGGATAGGAAGAACCAATATTGTGAAAATGGCCATATTGCCCAAAGTAATTTATAGATTCAATGCTATCCCCATCAAGCTATCATTGACTTTCTTCACAAAACTGGAAGAAACTGCTTTAAATTTCATATGGAACCAAAAAAGAGCCCACATAGCCAAGACAATCCTAAGCAAAAAGAACAAAGCTGGGGGCATCATGCTACCTGACTTCAAACTATACTACAAGGCTACGGTAACCGAACAGCATGGTACTGCTACCGAAACAGATATATAGACCAATGGCACAGAACAGAGGCCTCAGAAATAATGCCACACATCTACAACCATCTGATCTTTGACAAATCTGACAAAAACAAGCAATGGGGAAAGGCTTCCCTACTTAACAGAAAACTGGCTAGCCATATGCAGAAAGCTAAAACTGGATCCCTTCCTTACACCTTATACAAAAATTAACTCAAGATGGATTAAAGATTTAAACATAAGACCTAAAACCATAAAAACCCTAGAAGAAAACCTAGGCAATACCATTCAGAACATGGCATGGGCAAAGACTTCATGACTAAAACACCAAAAGCTATGGCAACAAAGCCAAAATTGACAAATGGGATCTGATTAAACTAAAGAGCTTCTGCACACCAAAAGAAACTACCATCAGAGTGAACAGGCAACCTGCACAATGGGAGAAAATTTTTGCAATCTATCCAACAAAGGGCTAGAATTCAGAATCTATGAAGAATTTAAACAAATTTACAAGAAAAAAACAACCCCATCAAAAAGTGGGCAAAGGATATGAATAGATACTTCTCAAAAGAAGATATCTATGCAGCCAACAAACATATGAAAAAAAGCTCATCATTACTGATCATTAGAGAAATGCAAATCAAAACCACAATGAGATACCATCTCATGCCAGTTAGAATGGTGATCATTAAAAAGTCAGGAAACAACAGATGCTGGAGAGGATGTGGAGAAATAGGAACACTTTTACACTGTTGGTGGGAATGTAAACTAGTTCAACCATTATGGAAAACAGTATGGCAATTCCTCAAGGATCTAGAACCAGAAATACCATTTGACCCAGCCATCCCATAACTGGGTATATACCCGAAGGATTATAAATCATTCTACTATAAAGACACATGCACATGTATGTTTATTGTGGCACTGTTCCCAATAACGAAGACTTGGAACCAACCCAAATGCCCATCAATGTAGACTGGATAAAGAAAATGTGGCACATATACATCATAGAATACTATGCAGCCATAAAAAATGATGAGTTCATGTCTTTGCAGGGACATGGATGAAGCTGGAAATCATCATTCTCAACAAACTAGCACAAGAACAGAAAAACAAACACCACATGTTCTCACTCATAAGTGGGAGTTGAACAATGAGAACACATGGACACAGAGAGGAGAACCTCACACACCAAGGCCTGTCAGGCGGCTGGGGGTCTAGAGGAGGCATAGCATTAGGAGAAATACCTAGTGTACATGATGGGTTGATGGTTGCAGCAAACCACCATAGCATGCGTATACCTATGTAGCAAACATCTATGTTCCACACATGTACCCCAGAACTTAAAGTGTAATAAAAAAAAAAAGTTAAAAAAAAATGATTTTTTTTGCAATTTTTTTTTAGCTCATCAGCTGTTGTTAGTGTTCATGTATTTTATTGTGGCCCAAGCCAATTCTTCTTCCTCCAATGTGGCCTGGGAAGCCAAAAGATTTGATACCTCTGCTTAATCATTTTAGCAAATATATACACTGCCCTAACTTTCTGAAAGATTGTGGTCTAGCCATCAGGGCCACCATTTCCATATATTATATAATGCAACACCTGAGTGGAGAGCACAGCCTTAACCAAATAATCCCATTGGTGAATTAATTATTACAAGCTTGATAAATGCTTGGAAAGAGAAGAACATGGTTCTCTAAGAAGTCACCCTGCTTAGATGGAAGGTGGGAGGTGGGCTGGATAATCCAATCAGAAGATTGAGTGATAGGAGCACGACATTCCATAGACAGAGAGAAGACCATCAGGCCCAAAGCAAAAGGAAAGAAAAACAATCCAAACTAAAGCTGGAGAGAGAGGCAGGGGGTAAACCTTATAATCGAAGCTTTATAACCCAAGCTAAGAAATTTTGGCTTTATTCCAAGCACAATGAGAAACCACTAATAAGGGGTGATGAGATTATTTACCTTATACAATCACTCTAGCTACGGCATTACTGGAAGGCAGAGGAGGTGGTCAGAATCAATGTGGGGAGAAGAGCTAAACTATCACAACCTGCCTCAAGTGTCTCTTAAGTATAATTATAGCCTAACAAATACATAAACATAAATGTACAGAGCAGAGGTGACCTTATACAGAGGGAAGAATGATGAGAAAAATCAGCATGGCCATAATCAAGAGTTTTATAGCCCTTTTTCTAAAAGTTATAAACTGTGGGAATACTGTGATGACTTCTTTTTATAAATATATATCTGAATTTACTTTCAAATGCATACTTAACCTTCTTTACTGCGGTTTCCCTTGTTCTCAAAAGTTATATTTGAGTCTCCCTTCAAATGTCATTATTCCCCCATTTTCACAAAATCTGCTTTATGAAAGCAAACCACTTTTTGAATGTACAAGTATTCTTATGAATACAATGACTTCCCTCATCTGTGAATCCCAAAGCAATTTCTGGAAAAGATGGAGGTGGCAGGGAATTTTTAGTTATAACCATGAATTAAAGGTAATCCATATAACTTATGATTTAAGACATCTAGCTTTTGCTGTGGATGCTACCCTTCTTCTTCCTGTATCAGACATATTAATAAATGGTAAAAGTTGTATTTCAGAGGAGGAAGTGAGGAAAGACAGGGAAAGGAGCATTGAACAGAAGAAGAAGGAAAAAGAGAAGAACACTCCTTCCCACATGACCTTGTTTGGCTCCTGATTTGGCTTTGTTTGGATCCTGAATTGTAAACAGACCTTCTCAAGACAAACGGGGAAATTTGAATATGGACTGGTGGTATTATATGATCTTGAGACATTTTGTTATAATGCCATAGTAGTATGTAAAAATATATTTAAGGCCAAGTATGGTGCCTCGCACCTGTAATCCCAGCACTTTGGGAGGTCAAGGAAAGAGGATCACTTGAAGCCAGGAGTTCAAGACCAGCCTGGGAAGCACAGCAAAAAAATAAAATAAAATAATTACCTGGGTGCGGTTGTGTGCCTGTAGTTCTAGCTACTCGGGAGGCTGAGGCAGGAGGATCGCTTGAGCCCAGGAGGTCAAGACTGCAGTGAATCATGATCATGCCATTGTACTCCAGCCTGCATGATAGAGTGAGACCCTGTCTCTATGAAAAAAAGAGAAAAAAATTATTTAAAAGTTTTAAATAGAGATGCAGATTCAAGCATTATGTGTAAACTAACATGATATCTAGGATTTGCTTTCTAATACTCCAGAAAAGGGATAAGATAAATAAAAGGTGATTGGCAAAACACTAGTAATTATTGAGGATGAGTAGTGGGACACAGTGATTCATTATACAGTCACATGTCACTCAACAACTGGGATGCATTCTAAGAAATTCATTGTTGGGTGATTTTGTGGTCATGTGAATATCAAAAAGTGAACTTAACACAATATAGCCTACTGTACACCTAGGCTATATGGTATAGTCTATTGCTCCTAGGCTACAAATCTGTACAGCATGTTACTGTACAGAATACTGTAGGCAATTATAACATGATGGTATTCGTTTATCTAAAAATATCTAAACAGAAAAGTACAGTAAGAATACAGAAGAATACAGAATTAGGCCGGTGCAGTGGGTTGTGCCTTTAATCCTAGCACTTTGGGAGGCCAAGGCAGTCAGATGGCCTGAGCTCAGGTTCAAGACCAGCCTGGGCAACATGGTGAAACCCCATCTCTACTAAAATACAAAAAAAAATTAGCTGGGCATGGCAGCATGCGCCTGTAGTCCCAGCTACTCAGAAAGCTGAGGTAGGAGAATTGCTTGAACCCGGGAGGCAGATGTTGCAGTGAGTCAAGATTGCTCTATTGCACTCCAGCCTGGGTGACAGAGTGAGACTCTGTCTCCATTAAAAAAAAAAAAAAAAAAGAAGACAGAATTATACTCTTACAGGACCACTGTTAAATATATAGTTCATCATTGACCAACACATCATTATGCAATTATGCAATATATGGCTGTACTTGTTCCTTAGTTTTATATGTGCTTAAAAACTGACGCAAAAAGAGGCAGAAGCCAAATTGCAGTGGGCTGAAGAGTGACAGGAAAATACTTTTATGTTTTGCTATCTCAACTTCTTCAATGCATCTTTATGAAACGCTAAGGGGATTTGGGAATTTAAGACGGTTCACGGTTGGGAGTGCGATCTGGTTTGGCTGTGTCCCCACCCAAATCTCATCTTGAATATAGCTCTCATAATTCCCAGGTGTTGTAGGAGGAACTTGGTGGGAGATAATTGAATCATGGGGGTGGTTTCCCCCATACTGTTCTCTCAGGAGTGAATAAGTCTCACAAGATCTGATGTTTTTATAAGGAGTTTCCCCTTACACTTGGCTCTTTCTCTCTCTTGCCTGCCACCATGTGAGACATGCCTTTCACCTTCTGTAATGATTGTGAGGTCTCCCCAGCCATGTGGAACTGTGGGTCCACTAAACCTCTTTTTCTTTATAAATTACCTAATCTCAGGTATGTCTTTATTAGCGGTGTGAAAATAGACTAATAGAGAAGATACTGGTGCAGCCTCATTTTTAGGGAGACAGTGGTCTAGGAACCCCAGGAAGTGGCTAATAGCACAGGACATAGCAGTTGCTGGTAGAACATTGAGCACCAGCCAGGAGTCCTGCCATGCTGGAGGTGGAGACAAAGGTGATAAGATGGATTTGTGGAACTTGTTACAATTCCTTTAAAGTCCCATATATAACTAGGGGAAGTGAACGTGGTCAGTGATGCACTTACAGTGTTCAACAAACTGAGTGCACAGACTCAAGAAGCAGGCTTGAAAGGGGAAGGCATGCCCTGGGGATGGAAAAACCAGAAGCCAAGAAATTAGATATACATACAGATAAAACCTAACTTACAAAGCACTTATCTTGAGACATGCGCTGCTCTAAACTCTTTACATATATTCATTTATTCCTCTGTGGGTAGATATTATTCTATTTGAAAAGTACAGAAAGTGAGGAACAAAGAGATTCTATAGCTTGCCTAATCTGGCAAATTCTAACCCAAGCAGTCTGACTTCAAACCCCTGTTTTTGACCTCTATTCTATACTATTCTTTACCCCAAACACACACACGCTCTTAGGAATAACAACCAGATAGACACTCAGTAATATGTTTGTGGGTGAATATTTTTTCTTTATGTTTGCCCATTTTTTAGGTTTTGTGAGTTAAACATATTATTCACATCTTTATTTTTAAATCCATAAATATATGTTTTAAATGAGGGCTTTCCTTGTTATAAATTCTCAAAATATTAATGTGAGATTTTGCCTCAATTAAATGAAAGAAAAAATCCTTTCTGGAAGCATTTTTGATTTATGCTCTTGAAAGGATGTTCCCTAAGAATAGGAAAGGACTATCAGATAGAAAATGTGGCTATGAACATGGAAGAACCCCAGGAAAATGCTCCTGTGTGGTCAGAGACCTCTTGACACTACAATAGAGAGATGGGATTAACACAGTGCGGTGAATTGCAAAAATGGCCAAAAATGTGTCCACCCTAGTATCTATGCTCCCTTGAGATGGGACTTTGCAGGAAGGGAAGGACCCCAGAAAGGGAAATAAAAGCCATCCAAAAGACTTGCCACATCTCTGTTTTACTTTGAACCAGCACTGATCCAGGTAACCACAAGTTAGAAGGGCAGATTTGTTGTGGGAAATAAAAGATTAAGAAACATCAAGAAGAGAGCTGCAAAGCTCCTAGTGTGACCACTAAGGATCATTGTCCGCTCATTTCCTCTCTTTCCAGTAAGACATTCTTAGGATTCAAATGTCAGGGAAGTCAATTTCATCTTCATACTATTTTCCCACTGTTCATATTGCCATGGAGAACTGAGCATGGCCACTGGATAAAGACAACATTTTTATTTCTTCTTTAGTGTCATTCCCTGTGAGGATGTTTCTGAACTATGCAAATTTTAAATGTTACATGTTTAACAATATGTGGGGAAGCACATAGGGGTTTTTTAAGTTATAAATAAACTATGAAAAGTGTATGGAGTATGGTTGAAACAGAATAGCCCTTATGAATTACATTATTGAGAGCCTCTCTATCCTCCATCACTCCTATGGTCACACCATAGTCATCTCCTGAAGCAACAGTCATTGAGTTAGACCATAGCTTCCTAATCTTCTGACCTCATCAGAACTTACAGTACATTGGCCCATCCACGTTTTCCCAGCCATTAGCCCATCCTGGCTTCCTGCTCACCCTATGCAATTCACATGCCAAGAACTATCCTTTCCATATTTCTTTCAGTTTCTCACATTTCCCTGGCTAAACTCTGTTACTGGATATGTCCAATCACCCACCTGCCCCATGCACATACCTGAGCTTCTGTTCATATTTGAGAAAAATCCCCAAAGGCTTCTCTAGTCAGCTTGCTCTGCACTATCACTACTGTGATGGCTAATTTTAGGTGTCAACTACACCTCGAAAGCTAGTAAAGCATTATTTCTGGGTGTGTCTGTGAAGATGTTTCCAGAGGAGACTGGCATGTGCATCTGTTAACTGAGTGGGGTTAGATCCACCCTCAATGTGAGTAGGCACCATCCAATCGACTGAGGGCCCAGATAGAACAAAAAGACAGAGGAAAGGCAGATTCACTTTTTCTCTGGGACATCCTTTTTCTCCTGCCTTTGGACATCAGAACTCCAGGTCCTCTGGCCTTGGGCCTCCAGGACCTACACTAGCATTCCTCCTACCACCAACACTACCGCCATGATATTCCCAGGCCTTCAGCTTCATACCAAGTCATACTACCATCAGCTTCCTTGGTTCTGAGGATTTCAGACTTGGACTGAGCCATGCTACCAATATTCCTGGGTTTCTAGCTTGCAGGCAGCCGATTGTGGGACTTTCTAGCCTCCATGGTCATGTGAGCCAATTCCCCTAATAAATCTCCTATCAGATATCTATATATCTATACAGCCAGCCTCTGTATCCAACAGTTATGAATCTGTGGATTCAACCAACTGCAGGCCAAGAATATAGTATTCAGATTGAAAATACAGTATTTGCAGGATGCAGAACTAATGGATAGAGAGGGTTGACTTTTTGTATCTATAGATTCAGCCAGGCCAAGTGCAAGACTTGAACATCCATGGATTTTGGTATCCACAGGGAGGTCCTGAAACTAATTCCCTGCAGATACCAAAGGACAACTGTATATTTATATTGATACAGATATGAATATATAGTTATATATCCTATTGGTTCTGACTCTCTGAAGAATCATACAACTACTTAAACCTAAACATAACTACTTAAACTTAAACCTGACCATACAACTACTTAAACCTAAAACATTTTTCTACTTTCTTCAAACATCTAATCTCCCCTTTAACCTCCTCACTCCCAGCAGATAATCTCACCTTGTACTTACCACAGAGAAAAAACACTATCAAATGAAAACTCCATCAACTTTCCTTTCCTCCTTCCCTCCTGTTGTGATTAGGAGTACTCTCCTGTCTAAAAACTATCCCTCTCACCCATGTTCTGGATCCCATTCCCCCATCATCTTAGGGTCTTCTAGGTAGTAAATAATAGCCCACCCTCACTCCAGCCTCACTTCCCATCTCTCTCTGCTCTACTGACTCCTTCAGGTCAGCATTTGAGCAGATCCAAGACTTTCTTCAAAGTGATAGTTAATTGTATGTGTCAACTGACTGAGCTAAAGGATGCCCAGATAGCTGGTTAAATACTATTTCTGGATGTGTCTTTGAGGGTGTTTTGGAAGAAATTGGCATTTGAACTGGTAAAGAAGATCACCCTCCCCAGTTTTGGTAGGCATTAGCCAGTCCATAGAGAGCCTAAAGAGAAGAAAAAGGCAGGTGAATTTGCTCTCTCACTGCTTGAGCTGAGACATCCATTTTCTCCAGTCCTCAGACATCAGTGCTCCTGATTCTAATGTCCTCAGACATCAGCAGCTGATTCTCAGGCTTTAGAACTGAGACCAAGACTTACACCATCGGGCCCCTGGTTATCAGACCTTCAAACTCATACTGGGCTTTATATCATTGGCTCATCTGGTTATCAGGGTTTTGGGCTTGGACTGGAACTTACACCAGCAGCTTTCCTGGGCCTCCAGCTTGCCAATGGCAGATATTGGGATTTCTCAGCCTTTATAATTACAAGAGCCAAAGCCTCATAATAAATCTTTTTCTCTATATCTATCTATAGCTATATATCTAGGAGAATCCTAATATATCTTCCATCATATATATATATATATACACACATACATATATGTAACATTCAATCAAGTAGAACTTAAAATATATGTAACATCCAATCAAATGAGCATCCAAATCAAGTAGCCCGCCCCCATCCTCTGGTTCTTAATAAAAACCAATGGAATATATATATATATATATCTCCACTCATGCCCCATCTACCTTCTTCTCTTTTCCCTCCTTCACAGTTAAACATCTCCAGAGAGTTACATACCTTAACAATCTCTATTCATCACCATCCACTCTTTCCAATCTGAATTCTACTGTTACCAGTCCTCTATAACTGCTGTCACTAAGATCAACAATGATCACCGTGTCAAAATCCAGTTAGAATGGAAAACTAGAAAAATTTCCTCAAGGAGCTTAAATTGATCACCTTGTCATGATTGCCCATCTTCCCTTAGAAAAAACTGTAAATATAGAAATTACAGAAACTGTCACCTTATCACAAAAACTCTAATCAAAAATAGCTTACAGTCACATTTATGGAGTAACAAAAATTCAGCAAAGCTAAGTACTAAAAGTAGATGTTAAGAAAATTTCATAATACATACAGCTTGCTAAAGAAAGCCACAGATTTATATTTGTTTTAATCTTTTTCTTTAATAACTTTCACATGGTAAAAATAACGCCTGCTTGTTCAATAAGTAAAACAAAAGGTATACAAAGAAAACAATCATCCAAATCAAGTAGTCCGCCCCCATCCTCTGATCCTTAATCAAAACCAGTGGAATACTTCTCCACATCTTCCTCCCAGTCACAAAAACATACACAAGCATGTAAATACATACAGAGGGGTTTGGCTTGTTTGCTGGTTAGCTATTTGGTCAGTGTTGTTGGTTGGTTGATTGGTTTTCTTCAATATACTTTATTTTCTAGAGTAGTTTAAGGTACACAGAGAAATTGAGCAGAAACTACACAGAGTGCTCATATGCTCTCTTCCTCCCACCCCAACATCGCTTCCCCTACTATCAGCATCCAGCACCAGAGCGGTCCATTTGTTATCATCAATGAACCTACAATGACACATCATTATCAACCAATGTCCATAGTTTATATTAGGGCTCACTCTTGGTATTATACATTCTATGGGTTTTGACATAAATAATATGTTATGCTATGTCATACAGTTACAGTATGGTACAGAATCATTTCACCACCCTAAAAATCCTCTGTGCTCTGCTTCTTCGTCCCCCCTGCCTCCTAAATGCTGGCAATCACTGATCTTTTTACTGTCTCTATAGTTTTCCTTTCCAAAATGTCATACAGTTAGAATTATACAGTATGTAGCCTTTTCAGATTGGCTTAACTTTAATAAGCCTTTATGATTCTTCTATGTCTTTTCATAGCTTGGTAACTTACTTCTTTATATGATTAGGAGGACTCTCTTGTCTAAAAACAATGGAATAATATTCCATTGTCTGGACATATCACAGTTTGTCAATTCGCCTAGGAAGGACATCTTTATTGCTTCCAAGTTTTGACAAATCTGGATAAGGATGCTATATACAACCTTCTGCTGGTTTTGTGTGAACCTGGGTTTTCAACTCATTTGGAAATACCAAGGAATGCAACTGCTGTTATGTATGATAACAGTATCCCAGCTGCCTTCCAAAGTGGCTGTACCATTTTGCATTTCTACCAGCTATGAACAAGAGTTCCTGTTGCCCCATGTAAGTTTGTTTTTATAGAAATAAAATTATTCTACACACATTACTCTACATCTTCCTTTTTTTTCTTAACATAAATCACGGATATCCCACAAACCACTGATAAAGACCACATTCTTTTGTCTTAATAATTTGTGCATATATATTTTACATATATGTATGCTTTTATACATCTGTATAATTATATATATGTATGGTTTTATATGTATATATATAAGAAAGCATACATATTATTTTCAAATTCTGGCTCCTTCATTTTACCGTGAGCAAATTAAAATCTCAAATGCCTTCATTTTCTCATCTCTACAATAAAGATAATTTGGTGAAGGTTTATTGAGTTAAGATATATAATGTGTTTATAACTATATCAGATATACTAAACACTAATGTTATTATTGTAGGAAAAAGGTTATTAAAGACATTAAAATGAGCCAAAGAAATTACTAAGTGTCTGTCTAGCACACTTTTCCAGGTTATATTAACCTTTCATCGTCTTTGAGCTATTTTACAACTCTGTAAGTTGCAGACAATAGAAAACAATGTAAATAATTTCCATCCATAAAAATGCAAATTAATTGTGTCTAGTAGAATATAACTGATTTTTCCCTCATAGATAGATCTGTTTTACATCTATTTGTAAATTCATTCCAGTATTCTTTATTTTCCTACATAATTTGTGGTGATTTTAATTTCCCTTTGAACCAACTGTAACATTTTAACTGCATCCTTCATTAATTAATGAGTTAAACAAACTCTTCATATACATTCATTTTATATCTGTATGAGAGTCATGATTTTATATATTTTTTTAAATTGCCCTTCAACACTATTATTATAGTGGTTTTTTTTGCAAGGAATGCTTGTGAATCAAAATGTTACACCCACTTTTTTATATGTACAAAAGCAAAGATATTCCCATAAAGGCAAGTGTGCAGAAAATGTGTGAAACATATAACACTAATATCTTCATTGTTAAAAGTGCTTGAAGAAATCAGCATACTGAAGCATAAATCAGCATTAAGAATTCTGCAACAACCAAGAACTGGAGTGAAACACTAAAATCCCATAAATATGTATCATGTAAATAATTACAGCTGTAGCTTACAAATTCAAAGAAAAAAGGTTCTGAAATAACATATAATATTTTTAAAATAAATTTAACTACAATAATATGTCTCTAAAACCCTTCTGTGCCCCATCCTTTGGTATAGATAAGAAATCTGATTGCATAATTACTTTGGACTATAAGAAAGAGATTCCCTACATGCCTGAAAAACTTTCTACAAAAAAGATACCATTAAGGGGAGGATAGACAGCCTGCCTGCTTTGTTCTCACAAATATTCACGAGCAGAGAATTTTCCTTCTGGCAGCTCCTTTCTGCAGACCTTGCCCGGAGATCAGACCCTCTTGTTGAGCCATAGCTATCATCTGCCTAAACTAAGGGGATCTAACAGGGTCCAGCAAATCTCTTGTCTGCGTATGCTCAAAGATAATTGGCTTGATTCTGATTTGCCAGTTTTTATAAGAACACTAAGAAATGGTAAGGAATATCCACTATCTCCTCAAAATGTTTGGCAGGAAGAGGTTCTGAACAAAGTGGATTTAAAGTGGATTACATAAAATTTGTAAAATGAATTAACCTGATTCTGACTCAGCAATGTCTGAGCACTTACAAATTCATAAATGAGCACACCATCCATGCCAAGAATATTTTTTGAATGAAAGGTAAATAGCTATTTGGGCCTTTGATCAGTATCTTGACAAATGAAGTACTGTAGTCCCCCCTTACCTGCAGGGGATACATTCCAAGACCCCCTGTGGATGCCTGAAATCGTGAATAGTACTGAACCCTATATATACTATCTTTTTTCCTATACATACATACAATAAAGTTTAATTCACAAATTATGAACTATAAGAGATTAAAAACAATAATATAATAGAACAATTATAACAATATACTGTAATAGGCCAGGCACAATGGCTCATGCCTGTAATGCAGCATCTTGGGAGGCCAAGGTGGATGGATTACTTGAGGCCAGGAGTTCGAGACCAGCCTGGCCAACGTGGTGAAACCCCATCTGTACTAAAAATATAAAAATTAGCCAGGAGTGATGGTGCACACCTGTAATCCCAGCAACTAGGGAGGCTGAGGCACAAGAAATCGCTTGAACCCAGGAGGTGGAAGTTGCAGTAAGCCAAGATTGTACCACTACACTCCAGCTTAGGGGACAAAGCAAGATTCTGCCTCAAAGAAAAGAAAAAAAAAAATATGTATATATATACACACACACATATATGTATATATGTGTGTGTGTGTGTGTATACATACTGTAATAAAAGTTATGTGAATATGGCCTCTCTGTAAATATCTTATTGTACTATACTCACCCTTCCTTTGTTGATGTGAAATGATAAAATGCCTACATGACGAAATGAAGTAAGGAAGCAGGACAGTGTGAGATTTCATCATGCTACTAGCACAGAACTCAACTTAAAACTTATGAATTGTTTGTTTCTGGAATTTTCCATTTAATATTTTTGTACTGTAGCTGACCACAGGTAACTGAAACTGCAGAAGGCAAAACTACAGATAAGGTGGGAATACTGTAATTAGTATAACAGTGACTTTCTAGTCCCACTGTGGGAAAGTATGCTAAGAAGCTACAAGGAATTTACATCATATAGGCCCATTTTTTTCCCACTTAAAAGAGAAAAAGATATAGCACACTTGAATATTTAATTCCTGCAATGAATTTATAAATATAATTCTGATTTATATTTCCATTTCTAAGAAACCTTAAGAATCTATATCATTCTACCCAGAATGTTTGCTTTCCAGAAAGAAATCAAGTCTTTCCCCAAAAGGATCAAATCACTATTTGTTATGAAAAGTCAGTTAAATGCTAACCAGATATTAAGGCTTCTAAAAAAGTTTATATCCATCTAGACCAGAAGTTCCCAAACTTTGTCTTTAAAGGGTGAGATAGTAAGTGTTTTTTACTTTGCAGACCATATGGTCACTGTGATAATGTTAGAGGCATTTGAACCAGAACAACTCCATCTTGAATAGGGGCTGGGTAAAATGAGGCTGGGACTCGCTGGGCTGCATTCCCAGGAAGTTAGGTATTCCTAGCCTCTAGATGCTTACGGTTAAGGGAACAAATTGATAATGTCTACTAAACAGACCTAGACTCAGGAATGTCCTGATATCCCAATATCTTGAGAACAGAAGCATTTGTAATTTTGCTTTAAAGATAATAATATCAATTGCTGCAAAATATAGTAATTAAGAAAATTAGGGCCGGGCGCGGTGGCTCAAGCCTGTAATCCCAGCACTTTGGGAGGCCGAGATGGGCGGATCACGAGGTCAGGAGATCGAGACCATCCTGACTAACCCAGTGAAACCCCGTCTCTACTAAAAAATACAAAAAACTAGCCGGGCGAGGTGGCAGGTGCCTGTAGTCCCAGCTACTCGGGAAGCTGAGGCAGGAGAATGGCGTAAACCCGGGAGGCGGAGCTTGCAGTGAGCCGAGATCCGGCCACTGCACTCCAGCCTGGGCGACAGAGCAAGACTCCATCTCAAAAAAAAAGAAAAAAGAAAAAAAGAAAATTAATCCTTTATCACAAACTGTATTAGTCCATTTTCACACTGCTGATAAAGACATGCCTCAGACTGGGCAATTTACAAAAGAAAGAGGTTTAACGGACTTACAGTTCCACATGGCTGGGGAGGCCTCACAATCATGGCAGAAGGCAAGGAGGAGAAGTCCCATCTTATGTGGATGGCAGCAGGCAAAAAGAGAGCTTGTGCAGAGAAACTCCCGTTTTTAAAACCATCAGATCTCATGAGACCTATTCCCTATCACAAGAACAGCATGAGAAAGATCTGCCCCATGATTCAATTACTTCACCAGGTCCCTCCCACAACACGTGTAAATTCAAGATGAGATTTGGGTGGGACACAGCCAAACCATATCACAAACCCCTGTAGTAGAATGCATCTCCCCATAATATACGCAAGCAGTGTACCTAGTTGGGTGCATCCCTCCTCTTACTTTCGGGAATGCCGTGCTTTGCCTATGGAGTAGCCATTCTTTATTCCTTTACCTTTTTTAA
The DNA here is from genome assembly GCF_000951035.1 of Colobus angolensis palliatus. NCBI lineage: Eukaryota > Metazoa > Chordata > Mammalia > Primates > Cercopithecidae > Colobus > Colobus angolensis. Next base: position 3,946,287 of record NW_012116411.1, read on the forward strand.
TGAACTTGCTTTCACTTTCACTTTACTCTATGGACTCACCTGGAATTCTTTCTTGCACGAGATCCAAGAACCCTCTCTTGGGGTCTGGATCGGGACCCCTTTCTGGTAACAATAACTATTCATAGTTGTGCAAAAGACTTAAGATATGCCAACAAATGGGCATGGCTGTGTGCCGATTAAACTTCATTCACAAAAGCAGGTAGAGAGAGAAATTTAGCCCGAGGGCCATAGTTTGCTGACCTCGTTCTGTAGGCCTTTTAGAACTCACAGTTCATGCAAAACAAAGTGTGAGATGAAGAGCAGTAAATATTATATACGTGTCCCTATTTTCAGAGCTCAGGGTTCTTTGCTCTCCCTAAAACTGTTTCCTAAATCACGCAGTAACCTCTCAAGCAAGCAGAAGAGAAGCTGTCTTGCTTGATAGTCTTCCATACAGTTCCTCTGGGTCAGTGAAGAAGTGAAGATGCAGCGAACATTTTCAGAGAAGTCTTCTGTGTTAAGTGACTCAATCATACTCACTTCAAAGAGATCTCCCGGCTCAAAGGCATTTTAACCTGAAGTGCCACTTCTTTCTCAAAGGACATCAAGTACCAGAGTATCTTAGCCTGCCATCTTGTGGCAAATTGGAATATGGACAGGAAAATCACTGGACCAAGACTGGAACAAGCTGGAATGCCTGCTTTGTAACAAGCTCTTTGTAACACGTGCTAGACACAGGGGCTCTGCAGAGAGGCAAGAAAGTCATAGTCCCTTGCCCTCAAGGAGTTTACAACTGTAGAAGAATAGATAGATATTAATCAGAAAAATTACATGGACATATGTAAAATCACAGCTGTGAAAAATGGTCTGAAGGAGCTGTCCATCATGCTTTGAAAGTGGATAAAGTGGATTCAGCCTAAGCAGGAAAGGTGGAGAAGATGTCCCTGAGGATAAGATGATTCAACTGAGGTCTGAGATGAGTAGGGATTTGCCAGGTGAACAAGTGAGAGAAGATGATTCTAGAGAGAGAAGCAGTAACTATAAAAACCATGTGGTGGAGAAAAGCTAGGGGGGACTCTGGTATGAGATAAGGCCAGGAGGTAAAGTGGGGTCAGATGGTGCAGGACCTCAGAAGGCATGAAAGGAGGTGTTTTTCTTTATCCCATAATCAGAGTGAACCTATAAAATAGTTTAAGTAAGGCAGAGTGACAGAATCAGGTTTGCATTTCAAAAAAGATCACATCCTGTATCAGGGTTCAATCAGGAAACAGAAACTATGCAGCAATTTGAACGGGGAAAATTTATTATCAAGGATTATTAGCTTTTTTTTTTTTTTTTTTTTTTTTTTGAGACGGAGTCTCGCTCTGTTGCCCAGGCTGGAGTGCAGTGGCCGGATCTCGGCTCACTGCAAGCTCCGCCTCCCGGGTTTATGCCATTCTCCTGCCTCAGCCTCCCGAGTAGCTGGGACTACAGGCGCCCGCCACCTCGCCCGGCCAAGTTTTTGGAATTTTTTAGTAGAGACGGGGTTTCACCGTGTTAGCCAGGATGGTCTCGATCTCCTGACCTCGTGATCTGCCCGTCTCGGCCTCCCAAAGTGCTGGGATTATAGGCTTGAGCCACCCCACCCGGCTTTATTAGCTTTTTAACAGGAAATTGAAGTCACAAGGGATGGTCTGTGAGAAATAAAGAAAACTGGAGATGAGGAGAAAGAAAGAATTACAAGCATAGCTGATATAAGAAACTGCCATTAACCAAGGAGGAGCCTCCTACTGAGACCTGGAGCTTGTTGGAGATGCCATAGCCGTGGCTTACCGGACAACATAGAAGTCTCAGCGGTGGAACTTACTGAAAAACGCACCCTCTAGGGTACCAGGGAAAGCCATTCAAAAGGAGGTAACTCTCCAGAGGCACTCCACTATGAAACTGCCCAAGAGCATGCCACAGAAAGTTTCCGGCCACTGGGTGCTGCTGGCCATGGTGCACTACAGAAGCTGGTGCCTGAGAAGCTGCCCACAGAAGGTGAGCCCTGGGGAATCTATGCGCACTGCAGGAGGCCGCAGAAAGCCAGAGAGCCAGAGAGCCATACAGTCCAACTAGGAGAGAAAACTCCTTCCTCCTCCAGTGTCTCTCCAGTGCCCTCTGCTGACAAAATTTAGCAACAAGCCAGGTGGCAAAGGAAACATTTAAAGGACCCAGCCAGAGAAGCCTATGCAGAGTGGATTTGAAACTGAGGGGCCATAAATTGATAACCAGCAAATATTGGCCTCTTAAATGGAGAGCTTTGTAGAAGAAGAGTAAGAATGCATACAAATAAACCATTTAGGAGGTGCTTAAGTAGCCTAGGAGAGGGAAGAAAAGGAGATGATAACCTATAGGCTCTGGAACAAATATATGAGCAAGTTCCCAATGGCCTATGGGAAGGACACCAAGTAGCATGGTTTATGTCCCTGTGCTCACTGACCTTGCAGAAGAGCTGCCTCGAAAGGTATGGCTAAGAGACCAAGGAGAGTCAGCTGTCATACACGGATCCTAAGACAAGAGATTGGCAGCACCAGCTGTGTGGAGTCCATTCTTTGTATACAAAAGGCAAAGGAGTAGTGTTGCTCCCAAGAGACAGACTTGCCAGGCTTAACAAGAACATCAGTTTCAACAAAAGCCACGCCCAATCCATGCAAACAAACACTGTCACAGCCAGGCCCACGAGGGCAGGCCTTTGGATCTAAAATATTACTAGACAACAGCGAGCATGACTTGTGACAAGGCCTTTTGGCTGACAGCCAGCAATCGTGGCGCTTCATACAAGCCTTTGATCTACCTGCTATCTCAAGAAAATGGGGGGGAGGGGAGTCCAGGTGAGGAGGTGAAGAGTCACAGCATGCCTCTGAGTCATCCCTCATGTCTCCCAAACATTAAATCGCCAAGTAGCAGAATCTGAGTACCCACTGAGAAGCCAGGGTTGATGTAAATTTATCAACAACTATAATTTACTAAACACAAAAATAAGCGTTTAGAATGGTTTCCCCTAGGCAGTAGAACTGTGGCTGGAGAGAGAAGTAGGACAAGTGACTATGGCTTTTTTTTTTTTTTTAAGATGGAGTCTCGCTCTGTCGCCCAGGCTGGAGTGCAGTGGCACGATCTTGGCTCACTGCAAGCTCCGCCTCCTGG
>NW_012116411.1:3949790-3994406 GCF_000951035.1 Colobus angolensis palliatus
CGGCTAGTTTTTTTGTATTTTTTAGTAGAGACGGGGTTTCACTGGGTTAGCCAGGATGGTCTCGATCTCCTGACCTCATGATCCACCCATCTCGGCCTCCCAAAGTGCTGGGATTACAGGCTTGAGCCACCGCGCCCGGCCTATTGTTTTTTAAATAAACCCTTCAGTATGTGTGTGTGTGTGTGTGTGTTTATGACTTCACTGAAGGTGGAGAGTTTTCAATTGGATAAAGTTGTTATATGATTTTGATATTGGACTGGAATTTTAATAACTCAAGATTACTCTTGGGTCTAAAAGTAACTAGAAGAATTTTTTTATTATCTGACAGTGACCAAAGAAGTTATAAGAATACGCCTGAGCACATGAATACATATGTAACAAATCTGCACATTGTGCACATGTACCCTAGAACTTAAAGTATAATTAAAAAAAAAAAAAAAAAGAATATGCCTGAGATGGTCAGTGGGAAAAGAATAGTTTCTCTCTCTCGGTACCCCTCTGAATTCAGCTCTCTCCATATAATGGCACACATAGGAAGTGTGCTGAGAAAGAATCGAGTTCTGCTGGTTGGTGGAACCAGGATTTTGACAAATCTGAATGTAGGGGTAGTCGTGGTTTCTGAGATTTGAGTAAGCTCTTTTGTTCCATGAAAGTGTTGCTTGCTTGTAGGTTGGCCTGCATAATGCTGCAGTACCAAGCTAAGATTCCTCTCATTTTGGAAGTGTGAATCCATATCTCAAAATCAGTAGTGAAACAGACCATCCTGGTGGATTTGCAAAGCAGGACTTGGCTAAAACCTTGAATTCATTATCTGTCCATAAAGAAGATATGAAGTCAAAGAGTAGAGATGGGAAAGGTCAGGTGAGGATCCTTTGGGGAGATCTGCTGAACCCCCAACCAAAGGAAGTGGTGTGAGGGGCCTGTCTCTAACCTCAAGCTTACCAAAGAGGCCTCTGAGGGACCACTCAGGAAGCTTGCAGTCCAAGGGATGCAGTGCACTGCTGTTTCATTCCCATCCAAGAAATCTGGAGAATGGTGCCTTTCAGGTGTGGCAAACTCTCAAAGCTGATTTTTTTTTTTTTCTCTCCTTGTGGAACTCTTTCAAAGTTTCCTCAAGCATTGCCTCCCCTCCAGCGGATTCCTGACAACAACCCCCTCAACTTACGCATCTGACAGTGAGGCTCCAAGCCCCTTCTGCTGAGCTCTTACCTTCGAGAGAAAGTGTCTTAAGGAGAATTTTTTTTTCCAAGTGGCCCCAGCTCCCTACCACTGACCCGCTTGGCCCAGGAAAAACCCACTCATCATTGCCCTCTTGTCATCCTATGTACAATTTGTTCCTAAGTCTAATTCAACCAACGAGACAGAAACTGCAAAGCTTAAATAGCTCGGTCGCCAGCCATAAATAGCACAGTGCCAGGAGAGAATAATTTTTCAACTACAAGGAGACCAAGACAAGGGAGTAATTTACATTTCTGGTTTGCGTGAGTGGAGCTGCAAAAATAGCCTGTCATATGTACATCACTATATTTTAACAAATTTCCTATAGGTAGACGGCTAGACTGCGACAGGAATTAACAGGCATTCCTACAAAAGAAACCGGACTGAAGCCAGGCGCTGAACCTGGAAGCTGACGGACATGGGAAGAGAACACCCGCCCCGCAGACCTCGGCGCCTGCGCCAAGGAGCCGGCACGGCACCGGCGCTCCGCGACGCGCATGCGTTACGCCATTAGCGCTTTTCACGTGGCTCTTCCCCGGCCCGGGCGCCGGGAAATGCAAAATTCGCTTCTCCTAGCCTGCAGAGCCGGTTTCAAGAGAGAGGGGTGGCTTCTGGAACCACCCGGTCCTGCCGGAGCGTACGCTCCCCCGCCTACCTGGGGACTGGGAGGGGTTCCGGGGAGACAGCCGAGGCCCTGCCTCCGCAGCCGCACCTGCTCCGGCCAGGTGCGTGGTATTCGAGTGTGGATTTGTTGTAAGGGTTAAAGTACTTAAAGTTCCTTTCCTGAAAGAGCATAATAAATTGTGGCTATTGTTACCTGCTTACGTCACTTCTGGCGCCTGAGATTTGGTTCTTCCTCTCCAGGAGTAATTTTGTTTGCTCAGTCATCTTCCACCTGCTCGAGAATTTTAACCAGTTGCCACACCTGCGGCCTTCACTTTATCCCTTCTTGGCTGGGCCTTCTCCTTAAGCTCGTCTCCCTCATTATTTACAAATACCCTCCTGTTTTCTGTGCTCCTTCCTGTCCCTACCTACCTCTCCTGTCCCATCTCATGGGAGTTATCAAAGATTATCACATTTGTCTCTTCTCCCATCCCATCTACCCAACTCACTGGAATCTGGCTGCTTCTACCTACTCCACTCAAACTGCTACCAGCAAGGTCCTCAGCGACCTTGTCATGCACCCCAATGAGCACTTTTCCAGGCTGCTCTCTCTGCGGTTCCTGACACATATATCTGAAACTGCTTCAAATCCCTCTATCATCCACAATGCTCACACTCCCGGTTTTGAAAACTCTCTGATCAACCTATTTGCCACGAGTGTGTCTTCCTTCCCCTGCCCATTTCTGTTGGCTCCCAGGACACATGCTTCCTGTTTTGTTTTTTTCACACTCCATACTTGTATGGGTGAAGATCTCTTTAACGTCCTTGTTTTTGCTGTGCTGATGACTCCCAAATCTGTACCTCTAGCCTAGATCTTTCATCTGAGCTTCAAACTCCTGCTATCCCACAGGCACCTCAGACTTAGCACCCCTAAACCGTATCTTTTCCAGCAAACCTGCTTCAACTTCTGTACACTTTCTTCTTTGTCCCTCTTCTCACTGGATAGCATCATGTGCTGTCTCAAGCCGGAAATCAAGGAGCCACCTTAGACTCCTCCCTCTCCATCATGCCCAGCTGTGGGCCAGGTTCCCTAGGAAACAGACTAGGAGATCTTGTAGGTGGTTTGCGTGATGCTGTCATGAACAGCACCTGTGAGTGCTGAAGGATGCAGGATGGAGACAGGAGTTGAACAGTTAATAAGGTTTAAACCGAGGCTTCAGCCAATGTTATGGCAAGCTCTGGACCCAGGAAGGTCCTTCACAGCTGTTCCACGCTGAAGCCAGGAGCCACACACATACCCCCCAGTCAACCTGTCACTCAGTGTGGGCTGCTGTCAGGAAGGGGCATGACCTTGGGTGAGGTGGCTCTCTCTGCTGAGGGCAATTTCTGGAGACAGACTTGGGGGAGAGCCATCAGCCATCAAAACTCCCAGCATCTGGAGGGATGAATGACAAGTCTTAGAGGGAATCTAGAACCCACTACACCCCTCATACTCAGTCACCAAGTGTTTTACCTATTTCTACATTTTAATTTTCAAATAAAATCCCTCTCTTTTCAGACCACTCTATCTGAGGCACTGTGGCAGGGACAGAGTAATGGGCTGAGCAGACACAGTGCCAGTGCTCAAGAGGCTTACAATCTAGCTGAGTGAATAACCACCTAAATATATACTTTTAAACTACAGTAAGTGTTCTTATTGTATAACAGGTGAGGCTTTCCCCATTAGGGAGTGATGTAGAGGCATGGAAAGCTTCCCTGAAGAAGTATCATTTTCAATGGAATCCGAAAGATGAACAGAAGTTAACTAGGTGTGTGCTTAGTTGGTTGGGAGGGGAGTAGGAAAGGTGGGGGCAGGCAAGTGGAACTGCCTATGCAAAGGTCCTGAGACAGGTTGGATAAGGCATTGGAGGACCTGAGAGGCCAGTGTCTCCGGAATGCAGAAACTGAGGAGGAAGAATAAGAGATGAGGATGAAGTTAGGCATGTGGGAGCCAGATCCTGCAGAGCTCATATTTGAGCCTTTTTCCTCCTGAAAGTTATGAAAGCCACTGGATGATTTTAATCTCTATGTAGTAAAAATGCTATGTCTTAGTTAAGCGGAATATTCAACTGCCCACAATCAAAGTAGATAAAATGGATCATATACATCTGCAAAATGGTTTCAAACTAAATTCTGTTAATGTTAAATGCTAGGAGCAAAAAAAAATATATTGTAATACAGATATCTTTATTACAATAGCCTGCTTCTCTATCTCTAGAGGCTACTTGTAGTCCCTCTGAACAATAACGCCTAGCTATTTTTGACTGCTTACTAAATGCTAAGTGTGCTAAGTGCATTCCATAAAATATCTGGCTTAATATAACACCTTTAGGTGGGTACTATTTAGAAACTGGGTTCAGATAATATAATTTGCCCAGGTTCTCACAGTCAGTAAATGACAGACACAAAGCCAGTTGTCCAGTTATAAAGCTAAAGCTCTTGATTGCTACACTGAAATACCCCACCTAAGCTTTTGGAAACACTCAGCTTCACGACTTTCAGTATCTCCATGCTGCCTTGAACTTCATTCCACCATGCCCTACACAGTAGACTCCCTTTGTAAATCAATGCCAACCTGATGCAAGCACAGGTTTGGAATACACACACCCTTAAACACCATACAACAAACCACAGCTACCTTTGGAGGGCCACCACTAGAACCAGGATACTTTCTCCTGGCTCATCCCACCTGATACTTTTTTTCCTCTTTACCAACCCATGATTTTGATGCTCTAATCTCTGGCAGCTGAACCCACCAGCGCTAACTAATATATGCTAATATACGCTAGATAAACGTAAATTTACCTGAATAAGAGCCAAAGAAAAACAAAGGCAAATCCACTACAGTATTCTACTAATCATCCAGTTTGTGATTTTCTGTGTTAAACCTCCCCCTCTATTAATCTACAGTGGATAGGTTCCAAACTTCATGTGCATAAACAATTATGAAAATATCCACTAGATGTCAGCCTTGAGCTGCAATGGGGCTTAGAGAGCGAGCATGGAATGGAAAACTCGGGAGTCTGGGTGAGTTCCTTTGCAGTGTAAACTAAGGCAGGAACTGTAGTTAGCTTTTTGTATAGAACACAATGGCTTGATTTTTCAATGAGTATAAACACAATAAATTAGATCATGTCGTTCTTCATATTAACACGTTCCCATGGGTCCCCTTCTCATTCAGAGTAAAACCCAAGTCCTTATAACAGCCTGTGGACACCCCATTGCTCCCACACTTGCCACCTCATCCATTTCAACCACACGGTCTCCTGAACACAACTAAAACTTTTCCTAGAAACACCTGCATTGTTGACTCTTTATCAGATTCAAAACATTCTGTTCACCTTACCAGAGTCCTTCCCAGACACCCTTTCTAAAATAGCACCAGCCTGCACCACTCCCACTCATAATGCCCTGCCCCTTTACCTGACTACTTCTTCACAGCACCTCTCATCACCTAACATACTATATTTACTAGTTATTAGTCTTTCTCTGAAATCTCTGAAAGCAAGAATTCTGTTCACTACTTTACTCCCAGAGCCTAGAAGAGTGCCAGGCTTACATGAGTTGCTCAAAAAAATACTCATCAAATAAATGATCTTAATTCAAAGATATTCAGAGAAAAGGCCATAGTTCAAAGAGGCATTAATCTGTTTTCATTCACTAGGTACTTATTAAATACTTATTATCTTATTAATGAGAAGCACAGTAAGTCCTTTGCACTTACAGAATCTCAGAGAGAATGCACACAATTTTAAAGGCTTTACAAAGCGAGCGATATATAGGCCAGGTGTGGTGGCTCATGACTGTAATCCCAGCACTTTGGGAGGCCAAGGAGGGAAGATTGCTTGACCTCAGGAGTGTTAGACCAGCCTGGGCAACATAATGGACCTCATCTCTATTAAAAATAAAGAAAAAAAAATAGCCAGGCAGAGTGGGCACGTGCCTGTGGTCCCAGCTACTTGGGAGGCTGAGGTGGGAGGATCACTTGAGCCTAGGAGATGGAAGCTGTAGTGAGCTGTGATTGCACCATTGCACTCCAGCCTGGGCAACAGAGCAAGCCCCACCTTAAAAAAAAAAAAAAAAAAGGCCGGGCACGGTGGCTCACACCTGTAATCCCAGCACTTTGGGAGGCTGAGGCGGACTGATCACGAGGTCAGGAGATCAAGGTCATCCTGGCTAACTTGATGAAACCCCGTCTCTACTAAAAATACAAAAAATTAGCCAACAAGGTGGCGGGTGCCGGTAGTCCCAGCTACTCGGGAGGCTGAGGCAGGAGAATGGCGTGAACCCGGGAGGTGGAGCTTGCAGTGAGCCAAGATCGCGTCACTGCACTCCAGCCTGGGCGACAGAGTGAGACTCTGTCTCAAAAAAAAAAGATGGGGAGAGAGGTGAATATAACAATATGGCTGCCCACTATGAAAAACTGTGAAACAACAGAAACATGCAGCATCTCTCTAGGCACTTCATTTACTACTCTGCCTCCAAATACAAGATTGTTCATTCAATTGTTAGAACCTCCAGATGGAAATGTTTCTGCAGTAGAAGCCTTTCTTTGTGATTAACCCGATTCCTGTCTCCTGCATTTAAACCCATTTTCTTTTTCATTTTATGTTGCTCTGTTCTCAATGACAACAAAGATCACAGGTTACCCTTCTCTAGATTCCTCCTCTTGCACAATTTACAGTGTTCTTGCCTTTGATCTTTAATTCAGTTGAGAATTGTTTTTGTTTTTGTTTTTGTTTTTTGGGGGTTTTTTTGGCCAAAACGCCTAATTAAGTTTCATGATTTCCATATACAATTTCCCCATTCCTATACCTCATGCCCCTGGAAAAATGTGATAATCGTCATCCCAAAATTTTGAGACAAAGTCAGGAAAAATAATCCACCATATGCACATGGCTTGGTCTCATCAAGCCACAGGAGTAAATCACAGGCTTCCTTGGACCCGGCCCAGTGCAGGCTTTTCTAGCTTCTCTACCCTGAGAGGGGCTGGCATTCTGGAGAATAAACAGGGTGGAAGGATGCTTTAGCAGATTATCACTGAAGAGGATGATTTAAAAAAAAAACAGGTAACTAACTAGCAAATCTTAAGTGATTTTACCCTCCAATAAAGGTTTGTCTGAAATGCTGATGATTTCCTTTTATGTAAGATGTACGAGTTGCAAGTAGAGAATACGTTGGCACATTTTCCTAATAAATCTACAACCTATGATTTATTGAGATATTTTCTCTCCTGTTAAAGAAAACACAGTTCTATTTCTTGGCAGCTGACAGCATATGAATGTTTCACTCTGAAATCTTTTCTATTGCTTTCAACTAGAAAGGAACACATCCCATGCATAATTCTGTTAATTTATTTCTTCTCCTTATGGAAACTGTCCAAACAAATATGGCCACTTGAAAGATGCTAATACAATTAAAGTGATACACTCATTTCAATATATTTTATTTTACCCTAAAAGAACATATTTACATAACCAGAGTTTGTTGAGAATTTAAAGCCTGTTCAGATAAAAAGCCTAGTTAGACCCTAGTAAGTTATGAATATTGGCCCATGACATTATTAGGAGACCTTGGCTGCCTTATAACATGAAGCTGTGAGCAAACTTCAGCCAGGAGTAACACCTTAATGGATTCACAGTAACAAACTGAGCCAAACTCTTCAGACGGGGGTGCTCATTGTAGTTCTAAATTTCAGCTTAGAACAATATGTAATGTTCCTCTTAAACTGATTCTATCAGGGGCTGGAAACCAGAATGAGGATAGAGACTGTTCGCCCTTTCAAAGGTAATGCCAGTCACAGACTGATCAGGAGAATTTTTGAAATAAGAGTCCAAGAACAATTGTTCAGAATACTTTATTTTAGAAGTTTGACAAATAAAAGATCTTTATCCACTCCTTTCAAATTGCATGAAAACTCACAACTGCACTTACCTATACTTCAACAAATGTGTTATCCAGCCTTCGTCTCTGGGCTGGGATCTGTAATATCCAACTTGCCTACCTTCCACTTGGTCCTCACTTGGTCCCTGCAAAGACGCACGTACCTCAATTCGGTGTGTCCACAACAGGCCTCAGAAGCACTACAGGCTGAGTATCCTGTAACTGAATGCTTGGGAACAAGTATTTGGGAGAAGTGTTTCAGGTATTTTTTTTTTATTTTAGAATATTTGCATTACACAGGTTGAGCATTTCCTTAAAATGTCTTGTCCTCACTCAAGAAGTTTTGGATTTAGGAGCATTTCAGGTTTTGGATTTTTGGATTAGGGATGCTCAACATGGAGCAGCTAGGTTCAGAGGGCTCTGTTTAACTCTGCATAGTAGGCCTGAAAAGTGCAAACGAGGCTGTGGCTTCAAACTGGACCCTATGTTCTGTCCCAGAGGCCCTGGTCTCTCAGCCTCCCCTCTCCTTGCTACCTGCTCACTTGAGTTGGAGGTGACCACAAAGGGAAGGCACTCCATCCCCATTGCTCTCCCTGACTGAAGATGTGAGCAGGCCTGCAGGCTTCACTGCTAGCTGAGAAAATGGACTCTGCTCCTGCTTTGAAAACCTTGCTCACTTACCACATCAGAGCACGCAGGTCCCAGGGAGGGCCTAAGCCACATTCGCCAGCTGAATTTACTAAAGGCCCTATTTTGGGGGGATTTATTGAACACATGCCCAGCCTGTAATAAAGGTGTTCTCCATTTTGCTGACAATCCTTGTATGAACTCTCCATAAACCAGAAACTTGGAGGGGAGGAAGAATGGGTTGCATCAAACCCACCTTGAACCTCTGATACATTTTTGGTGCCATGACTCATATCTAACATGACAGACATGGCGGGATTAAATTTGAAAACAAGTACCCACAGTGAGATCGAGGCTCTTGCTGCCACCATGGCAGCTGACTGGAGAAGATACATGAACCTGGGCAACTGGCCCTGGCCTATGCAGCTGGTCACAGCAACTGTTATTGTGATGTCAGATGGAATAAAGCACAGCTTTGTCTGGAATCCTCAGGTGCCCAACAGAAAAATGAGATTAGAAAATTATAATCCAGCCGGGCGCGGTGGCTCAAGCCTGTAATCCCAGCACTTTGGGAGGCTGAGAGGGGTGGATCACGAGGTCAGGAGATCGAGACCATCCTGGCTAACACGGCGAAACCCCGTCTCTACTAAAAAATACAAAAAGCTAGCCAGGCGAGGTGGCGGGCACCTATAGTCCCAGCTACTTGGAAGGCTGAGGCAGGAGAATAGCATAAACCCGGGAGGCAGAGCTTGCAGTGAGCTGAGATGCGGCCACTGCACTCCAGCCTGGGCGACAGAGAGAGACTCCGTCTCAAAAAAAAAAAAAAAAAGAAAATTATAATCCATTCTAAGAATCAGAAGTAGCCTCTCTTTGGACCACACAAACAGAAACAGAAATTCGGCCTTGAGCAAAGACACAGATGAGAAAGCAGCTTTCACAATGGCCTTAGATCTGCAAGGCAGTTCTGCTTCCCAAGGACTTTCACATCTTGGTGGAGATGGCAAGGCACCTGCTAGAGCCAGAAAAGGGTCCCTTCAAAGGAGGCTTCTTCACGCATAGGTGGGAGCCACAACAGCTGGACTGGGCAGAACTCTAGAAGGGGAACTTCTGGAGTATGGGCATAGTTCCCTTTTGTTCCTCAGCCACACTGAGGGATGAGTAATGAAGGCTGTCAGAGGAGAGACAGAAGCATCAGGAGAGGGCTGTACTAGAACAGTTTTATATTTCCTGTCCCAGTGAGTGGCACCACTTGTGACTTGCCCAACTCAGAAACCTGGCAGTCATTTGTTCCCATCACAACCCACAGCCAAGCTGACCCCTCCATAGCTCAGTTACTGCTTTACGTTAGGTACTCCTCTTACCTGGAAAAATTCAAGGCCCCTACCAACTGGTCCGTCTGCCTCTGGTCTGTTAACAGGACATCCTTTAACATCTCTCAATGGCTCTCTATGGCCTTTGACATAAATCTCACAACATCTTCATACAATCTCTCTAGCTGCATCGTGCCTTGAATTCTATTCTTGACTCAAATGGCCTTCAAATGCCAAGCAACACTTTCTCTAGTTTTCCCTGACAGCATTTCCCCAGATTATGAGATATTTTTCCTCTATGTTCCCCTATCATCCTTTCTGCAATCTGAGCATGATGTGTCTATCTCCTCCACCAAGGGAAAAGTTCCTTAAGCATAGGGACCACGTCTTTCATCTCTGGATTCATGATACAGACGGCTAGCACATGGGAGGCTCTCCAAGTGCTGGTGACCCAAAGATGAGTAAAATGCAGTCCCTGACCTTAAGAAGCACAGTCTAGTCTAGAAGACAGTTACACAAATAAACTGCGATACCGTGCAAGTGCTAGGGGAGATGCATAATCAAAATACTCTATAAACAGCTTCCATCTCCACAGTTCCATCATCTGATACATAGCACTAGTCACACTGCTGAATTTTTGCCTGTCTCCCAGAACTGTGAGCCTGAGATATGGGATAGGAAAGGGTGGGGAAGAAGGAACTTCTATTCATCTTTGAATCCTCAGTGCCTCACATAGAATCTGTGTGTGTGTAAAATATGGAGTAGTCATGCCCTTCCTAGGGGATGAAGGGACCAGGGAAAGCTAAAATTAGGAAATTGACATTCTCAGTGAACTTGAAGGGCATCTCTCAGAATGAAAGGGGAAGTGGTGCTCCAAGACATACAGCATGGGCAAAGGCATCAAGTGGCAGAGCATTTGGGGAGGGCCTTTTGACAAAAGTGGTTGATTTTAGGAAGATGCCCAAAGTAAATTCGAATTTGAGGATATTCTGCCACTCCAGTCTACCCTCTCAGGGATCCTTGGATGTCCGAAGAGATGCACAGTGAAGTCGTGGTTATCCTAGATCTCCTAGCCACTGCTTATGAAATACAATGACGGATTCTGACCTGGGAAGGGCAACTATAAATCCTGAGACAACATAACTCAGAGGTGGCCATAAGAACAACACACAAAATTTAGCATGAAGTTTTTTCATTTTTTATTCACTACAGACCAGGGACTAGCATGCCCCAAATTCAAACAGAATTGAGGGTGAAACCATAATGGTCACTCTGCTGATTTAGGAATCATGATCTGTAATTTTCTTAGCAGGGTTCAATAAGAGAAGCTACAGTAAACATGACTCAGAATAAAAATGAGCCCAATGATTTCATGTAATGGAACTGCAGTTAACAACGGTTCTGTGGAATATTTTACATAACATGACCCATGCTTTTTAGCTGATAGAATCACAATGAACTGCAGGTCTTGGTCTAAACCAAACCCTTTAATGGGCATGGAAGGTAAAGAATGAAATAAAAAATGTTTTGTATTTTTATCTTGATTTGTATTTTTAACTTATGGAGGCTTCAGGGAATTCTCTCTCTCACACACACACACACACACACACACACCCCACAAGTACATTTTCAGCAAGCTGAATGTACTTTTCTTTTTCTTTTTTTCTTTTCTTGAGGAGTCTCACTCTGTTGCCCAGGCTGGAGTGCAGTGGTGTGATCTCGGCTCACTGCAACCTCCACCTTTCGGGTTCAAGTGAGTCTCCTGCCTCAGCCTCCCAAGTAGCTGGGATTACAGACGCACACCGCCATGCCCAGCTAATTTTTGTATTTTTAGTAGAGACGTGGTTTCACCCTGTTGGCCAGGATGGTCTTGAACTCAAGTGATCCGCCCAACTTGGCCTCCCAAAGTGCTGGGATTACAGGCATAAACTACCACACCCGGCCTTGAATTCTCATGTACTTTGTTGTTTGCCCTGCTTCTCTAACCTGTAAGCTAGAATCAGGCTATCAACCACTCACAGAAAGACCTGGATCATCACGTGCCGGAGACAGACTTGCACCCCCCTGCTCTATCCTGTCTATTCTGCAGAAGAGCCTGTGTAGCTCTGTGCCCCCTGGTGTCTATAGATGCTGCACTGTTCTGTCTCAGAGCAAGGAATCTTGCTAATGGTTTTATTTGAATACACCGTTTAAAATCTGGTATGTATAATTTCTAAAATGCAGATGAATAAGTAAAATAATCTGTCCCTGTTATCTGAAACTTTTAAAATAGGAACACTGACTAGAATATTCCTTATATCAAATGGGACGTGTGAGTTTGCAGCCCATTATTTTTATATCAAGAAAATTAAGTTAAAGGGATAATAAATTACAAATGTAGAATTTGGGAATGTCCCAAATATGGGAAGAATGTAGAGAGACAGAAGCAAGTACCAAGAAAGCAGTACAAGGTTACAATAAAATCCCAGGACATGAAACTGTTCAGTGTTTTGGGGTTGCACAAAGTCTACCACGATGAAGAGCTGACCAGGTTATAACTCCCTTCTCATCAAAATTCAAATACAGCTAGATGTGAAATGTTCCACAAAATGTCAAGTCTGGTTATATAATGAATCAGTAAGCAAACTGACTTTATAAAAATTCCCTGACAGTAATGTTTGCAGAAAAATATTCCAGGCCAACTGATATTTATTCTACATAGGACTAGAAAAAAGAAAAAGCTTGTAACTTCTTTACATTCACTGTTTGCATTATTAGTAAAAATATTTATAGGACACTAACATCAAATGTTGTAATAACATTTTCTTAAATTCAAATTTATTATGGCTCTTAAGAAAATATGTGATTAGGCATCCAAGATTTTTTCAAAATGTCACAAAAACATTTTAAAATTATTCATTTGAAAGTGTTATCCAATGTTGTATACACTTTAGTTTTCAATATAAAAAGGTAACAAGATGAACAATTTATCATTTTATGTATCCATGTAGGGTGAAGAGGAAATGATGCTGAATCAGACTCCCAAACCCAAATATCTGAGTAACTGAGTCAAATATTTTCAAGCTGATTTATGTATGCCTGTGTGTATATATGTACAACTTATTATTTCAACTACCACATGATTATCTAAAAAATGATCTGAAAGTGACAAAAAAAGTGGGAGAGCTGATCGTTGTCCCAATTCTTCAAATTCAACAATTTCATCATTTCTTCTCTATTACAACACCATGCTATATTAAACATCCTACAAGTACAGAACCAGTGTTACCATTTCTTTCTTTCTTTTTTTTGGAGACAGAGTATTGCTCTGTCGCCCAGGCTTGAGTGCAGTGGCACAATCTCGGCTCACGGCAACCTCCGCCTCCTGGGTTCAAGCAATGCTCTTGTCTCA
This sequence comes from Colobus angolensis palliatus, assembly GCF_000951035.1. Classification (NCBI taxonomy): domain Eukaryota; kingdom Metazoa; phylum Chordata; class Mammalia; order Primates; family Cercopithecidae; genus Colobus; species Colobus angolensis. Next base: position 3,962,862 of record NW_012116411.1, read on the forward strand.
GCCTCCTTGAGTAGCTGGGACAGGCACATGCCACCACGCCTGGCTAATTTTTGTATTTTTAGTAGAGTCAGGTTTCACCATGTTGGTCAGGCTGGTCTTGAACTCCTGACCTCAGGTGATTCACCCGCCTCAACCTCCCAAAGTGCTGGGATTATTCCCATGAGCCACCACGCCCGGCCCATTTCTTTCTTTCTTTAGCAACAATAGACATTGTTCTACTTCCTGGATTCCACCATCTAAAGCTAACAGATAAGGGGAATCTGGCTTCCTCCCAAAGCAGCCATGATAAACTCCTATCAACACTGTTTTGGACAGTTGGACCCTGAAGGGTACACTCAGGAACTAACAGGAATATTTGCGGTCATTTCCAAACCCAATGCATCAGGGCCGACTTTAGAAGCATAGTCACAATTTTATGCCTCATACTGCTCAAACAAATTAGTGCTATAGTCCACTAAAGATCTTAATCAAAAGGAAATTAGAAAGGGTTTGGCCAGGGAACATTTTGAGACCCAACTAAAAACCCAAGGTTTAGTTAGTCTGATGAAAAAGTGGTCACCCAAACATTTATTTATTTTTCACTCCTGATTCTGTGAACAGGCTTCTGAAGACCAGTTTTAGTTTCTGTCCAACCTAGGACCTTATTGATTGGTGGTTAGGTCTTTTTCAGAAGGTATAACTCTTTCAATTCTGTTTTTGAAGAACTGGTGAGGCTTGTTTTCTCTGGGTGTGCTTCTTGTTCCCCCAGAATGTGTGCCATTTCCTTTGATCATCACAACAGTCCTCTGAGGTAGGCAGCAGAGGCCAACCCTCTCCTTTTTTACTGATGAGAATAAGCAGATAACTTGCCCAGGGCTTTCTTATAAGTAAAGCTATGATACTAGAACCAAACGCTCCAGTCCAAAACTTCAATTTTTTAATGTGAAAGCATCAAAAAAGGGGTGTGACTGCTACTAACAAATCTGTTGATCTGAACATTTGGATGATATAACCCACACATGAGTTACTCCCCTTTGAGGCTGGCCACAGTATCAATCCTAACCAATCTTTAGAGTTCTCTTGCAAATGATGGCCGCAAAGTTGCCCTTACCAAATATGTAACTGGCCCAACCTTGGAAACTATTTTTCTAGTGGACAAGAGAAAGGAACTAAAAAATCCACAGCTGCCTTGAAAAAGAGTGAAAATAATATTTATATTATCTTCAAGATTTTAAAGATAAGAAAAAAACACAAATTTATGTTTTCCTACATGGCACAGAAATGTAGATGACTACACTATTCAAACTAAAACTGCATGATTAGGAGTTTCATATTTAGGATATACTTAACTCCTCTTTACGATGAGTGCTTTAAATCTAACAAAAGTGATTCATCATCCTCTACTTTCACCTGAGATTTAAAAGTAACTTTTACAGGCTCAGGGGTGGGGATTTCCCTTTCTTCGTGGGCAGGATACACCGGCCTGGCTGCCTCATGTTCTGGTTCACTGAGCTCATCAGAGTAGAGCTCACTGATGGGGCCCAGAGACTCGCTCCTGGCAATGATGTCCACGCCCATCTCCCTGGCACATTCCTCACCTTCAGCCACTGTTCGGTCCTTGCCTTTCCTGAGGCTACGCACCTTAAAAGCCTCCTTTGAGGGAGCTGCATTAGAAATAGATTTCTTAAACCTCTCCCCTGACTGTCTCAGCCTCTCCCCTGACTGTCTCAGCCTCTCTCCTGACTGTCTTAGCCTCTCTCTCCTCTCCGGGGTCACTATTCTAGTTCTAATTCTGTTCACTTTCTTGTCCAAATTTTGCCGTGTCTTCTGCATGTTTTCTTTGGAAAATGCCTTCTTGATATTATCAATGCGCTCCTTGCCTGACTTCCTAAGCCTGGCAGATCTGCTTTCTTCAACATAATATTCTTCATCCGAAGAGAGATCTATTGGGGGATCAAAGACATCCTCCTCCTCCTCTTGATTGTCAGTTAGGTTTCTGTCTTTAACAACAGACAGGGATGTTGGACACCGAAACTTCTCCTGAAGGAGAGAAAAAACAAAGCATATTAGTGCTTCCTTTGCACTACAGATCAGCTCTTTTACCTTTTGGCCATGACTTGTAAATCTTTTCCATGGGCTGTTTATCCTCTGCCTGCTCCTTAAATGTTAGCATTTCTTAGGGTTTCTCTTACCTTGGCCCTTTCCTCTTCTTCATCTCCCAGGCTCACCCTGGGCAACCTTAACCACTCCATTTTTCAGATCCAATTGTAAGTAAACTCACATGTATTTTATCTTCACTTTCCTTCTCTCCTAAGATGAAGACACATGTGTGAATGATGGGCAGACTGCTCCACAGTTTGATGTAACACAGTCACCTTGAACTTACCAAGTCCAAAAATCAAGGCCCATCCACCATCCTCTCCATTTCTACTTCTTTCCCTTACCTCTCAGCACTAACACCCATCCAGGTGCCACATAAGATAGAAACTCCTGAATCATCATCCCAAATATTTCCTCTCCTTCTCATTCCATATCCAACCAGTCACCAAGCTTTGTTGGTAATACTGCCTAACAACTTGTCCGTTCCCTCCTCCTTCCTCATTCCCTCTACCAATGTCTTGATTCTGGCACTTGTCATCTCAGTCCTAACTTCTGCAATGCCTCCTTACTGATCTTTCTAACTCCAGAACATCACCTAAGTATTTTCTGAGAAATATTACTAAAGGATAGCTTTGATCACATCTTTTCTCTGCTTTAAACTTTGGAGAGCTCATCAATACTCAACGAAGAGTTCAAATTGTCCAGTATGATGAGAAGGCTCCTCAGCTTTAGCTAAACCTACTTTCCCACTCTTCCAGCCCAGAAACATACAATCACTCTCCATTCCTCAAGCACAAGATGTTTTCATCCCTCTATGTATATGTGATTTCTGGTATCTTCTTTTTTTCATAAAGACGGGGTCTTACTACATTACTCAGGCTGGAGTCGAACTCCTAGACTCAAGGAATCCTCCTGCTTCAGTCTCCCAAGTAGCTGGAACTACAGGCACACACTACCATACCCAGAAGTTTCTGACATCTTAGGTCCCCTTTCACCTCTTTTTGGCTTTGTAAATGAAATCTTTCTTCAATAATCCAAGTGTCCCCAACTTCCCCAAGTGGCTAACTCTATCTCAAATTTACACATACATCCTCTGTTTATAACATTTATCACAGTTTGAATTGAAGCTTTACTCAAAAATATGTGTCTCCCAGAGGTCTTCTCCAGATTCCTTGAAAGCAGAGATCATGTGTCTTATTTATGTTTTATGCCCAGCATCTATCAGACTGTCTTGAACATAGTAGGCATACTCAATGAATGATTATTGGATCAAACAGGTGTACACCTTCCTTCAACAAAGTGATTAAGCACCACCACAAACCAGTAAATTTTCTGGTTCTAGAAACTGTGAAGCTTCTTTGAAGACAAAAGAGTGAAAAAGCTTATATTCTCGGAGAGGGACAAACAAGTAAAATCTATATAGCACGTTAGATGGCAAGATACACACTAAGGTGAGAACTAAAGCAGGGAAGGGGAATATGCAGTGACAAGGAGGTGCTGTTTGAACTACAGTGGTCGGAAAGGCCTCACTCATATGGTGACACCTGAGCCTAGTCCTGAAGGCTGCATATAGATCTGGGAAGAACAGAGAAACAGTGGGGAGGGCTGTGTGGTGACAGCAGATTGATGAAAGGGCAAGAAGGGGAGGCAAGAGGGTAAGAGAGATAGCAGGTGGTCCAGGTCACGCAATGCTCTGTATCCAATGGTGAGGTCTAAGCATAACAGGAAGTCTTCTAAAAGCCTGGCAGGAAGCCGGGTGCAGTGGCTCATGCCTGTAATCCCAGCACTCTGGAAGGCCGAGGCAGGGGGATCACCTGAGGTCAGGTGATCAAGAGAAGTCTGGCCAACATGGCGAAATAGTCTCTACTAAAAATACAAAAATTAGCTGGGAGCGGTGGCACAAGCCTGTAATCCCATCTACTCAGGAGGCTGAGGCAGGAGAATCGCTTGAACCCAGGAGACGGAGGTTGCAGTGAGCTGAGATTGTGCCACTGCCCTCCAGCCTGGGTGACAAAGCAAGACTCCGTCTAAAAAAATGAATGAATGGTTTGCACGAGAGTAGTGCCAGGATTTGCCCCACATTATAAAAGGATCACTCTGTTGAAAACAGAGTGTAGGGGCAAGAAAAGAAGCAGGGTGAACAGGTGGAGGGCACTGAGGCAAGGGAGCACTGGGTAAGGTTGCTGACAGGGTGGGGGTGAGAAGCAGTCTGATTTGGAGCTGCTTTGAAGGCAGGAACCAACAAGATTTGCTGCTAGATCTGGATGTGGAGTGCCAGAGTGTCAAGAACGATCCTCAAGTACATGGCCTGAGCAGATGAAAGATAGATCTGCCATTAATTGAGATGGGGGAGACAGGAGGAGGAAGAGACTGGAGGGGAAGGATGGGATCTGAACACACTGTCTTGGAGACACCCACTAGCCATGCAAGCAGAGGCACTGAGCAGGCAGCTGAATAGATGAGTCTGGAATTCAGAAGAGAGGGCTGGGCTAGACATCCAAATTTACTAGTCACTGATGTAAAGATGGAATTAAAGTCATGAGACCAGATGAAAGAGATCACCAAGAAACTAAGTGAATGGATCTATGCTCTGTTTTACTCAAAACTCTTTGGCACCAAGGTGTGTTTCAGAATTCAGAATATTTCAGACTTTGGAAATAATATGATTTATTACATAACATTCCCAGCAAGATCTTGGAAGAAACATTTCTGTGGCAAAAAATATGAATATTCACACTAAGTTGGGATAAAAGCTAGAAATAGCCTCCTGCTACTTTAGGTCAGGTTTTTCTACTGAATAATTTCAGGTCAAGTTAGGTCTTGCTGTCAAATATGTTATTAAAAATATTTTTGAGAATTTTTGAACATGGGTGTTACACAGCATGGATTTTGGACTGGTAGAAGGAAGAAATGAGAAAAGAAAAAAAAAAGGACAAACAGCCAGTGAGGCAGGGGGAACTCCCAAAAAGCGTAGTAACCCCAGAAGTCCAGAGGAAAGAAGTTTCAAGGAGAAAGGGAGGGGCTGGTTAAGGTGTCTCATACCTATAATCCCAACATTTTGGGAGGCTGAGATGGGAGGATCACTTGAGGCCAAGACCAGTCCAGGCAACAAAGTGAGACCTCGTCTCTACGAAAATTTTAAAGTGTAACCAGGCAAGGTGATGCACACCTGTAGACCCTGCTACTTGGAAGGCTGAAGAGCGAAGATCGTTTGCCCCCAAGTGTTGGAGGCTGCAGTAAGCTATGACTGCACCATAGAACTCCACCCTGGGCAACAGACCAAGACCCTGTCTCTTTAAAGAGAGAAAGAGAAAGAGAAAGAGAGAGAGAGAGAGGAGGTCCAATCGTGCCAAATGTGTCAAAAGAATAAGGATGAGAATTGGATTTGGGACATGACACACACTGGAAACCTTGAGAGCCAGCCCAACCACAGCAGCTAGAGGAACCCAACTGAATAGGGAGCATTTCTCAAACTAAACAGACAAAAGCTGAAAAATTATGAGATTTTTAACTGAACCACAAGTTAAAATTTCTAAAAGAAACTGTGCCCCCACATGAGATCCAGATTAAATCTATTCAATCAAAAAATATATAAATATATACAAAACACATTTATGCATATTCCAAAACCTATCAGCCTGATAGTCAAGAAGATATCCCTGGAATCTTATTTCTTTTGATACTTATTTAAAATTAAATTCTTTGGCTATAGGATTAGAGTGTCTAGGAGCTAAAAAAAAAAGGCAGGGGTGGGCGTCTCATAACTCTCTGATGAATCAGTTAGAAGCAGTGGAAGTATTCCTCTCCTTTCCTGACACCTGCTGCAGGGAGTAGCTTCAGCAACACAATGTGGGTTGGCACGGCCTGAGAAGGTATAATTAGAAAGGGAAAGAGCCAAAAGTTAATTACTGTTAGGTAGGGGAAAAAACACAATCTTGCTGTGAAGAAATCAGATATAGCTTAGCCCAGGAATCACATACCCTCCTTTAAGTACACAACAAATAATATAAAATCAGTCTTTAAAGTAAAACAAAACAGGGGTAGAGTCACAAAAAAGTACTTGTTATGTAGATCTATTAGTTGCAACTCCAATGAGACAGAGCTATCACGAGCTAACAGACTGTTATCATTGAAGATTGTAGATGTTGAATTATAGTTGACTTCCAAATATAACTGCATCTTTTAATATAAAACTCCAGGTAAAAAGACCATTTTTGTAACAGAATAAATACTGTGCATCAGAGTACTGTGGGCTGGATTGAACATCAAAGTAATATAGCTACGGGATGTGAGGGCAAGTGGCTGCAACATCTGTCACCCCACTGATTGCCAGGGTTGATTCAGCTGATCTGGCTGGCTAAGTGGGTGTCCCCTTCCTCCCTCACTGCTCCATATGCATCCCTCTCGAAACCGCACGCTCGGTCAAAAAGGACAACCATCCACGATAGAGGAGGACTGGTCTTTGGTCAAGAGTATATGAGTAGCTGTGCTCCCCTCCTAGAACCTCCAAAGAAGCTCTCAAAGTAATATAGCTAGGGAAATTTCGAATATACAAAAGTCTGAGGCTTATTAGTGAAGATATAGTATGTTCGAAGAGAAATAATAAATGTATAAGAAATAGGTAATGTTTACTACGGCTGAATTGCTTAGTTTCAAGTTAATTTTAGCAGAAGGGGCAATCTCAATATAACCATTTATATACCTTAACTATGATGATTAATTATAACTAATTTTAACTGCCAAGAATAACCATGTGACCATGTATGCAGTGTTCTAACATCTAATGCATCTTTGAATCAGAGTTCTATGTCCATTATTCTTTTCTCTACAAGCTTTCCCATTATAAATGATAGCAATTACTTTTTGACGAACTGCTGCTTACTCTGAACAACTTAATTATACAGAATCTTCATGGCATTATTTCTTACAAGAAAAGAGATGTGCCCTAAACTAGGACCCCTCAGTTGCTTTAAATAACTGCAAAAGATCAAAGAAAAGAACAATCAGCAGTTAGTTACAGGGACTACACGGGTGAATATAGAAACATCTTAAAGTTTAAAGAAGAGTTATGTCAATGAACAGAGTCAATGGAAACTTTTCAGAAACTTCTTTGCTCTTGCTTTTGTAAATCTTAATTGGCACTTAGTCCACTGCTTTGCAGAAAGGTTCTCAGCAGTTGTGAATGCCAAATATGTTTCCTGGCCATGCGCCCATGCCAGTGGAGGGTAAGATATACCCACAATTCCAAACATCCTCAGAAGGCAAATTGAAGAATGGATACTACATTTCCCACTACACTGGAACTGGCCTCTGAAAATCAGGTGACTGATTTTTTTTTCAATTTTTCAATTTTTTTTCTTAAGACAGGTTCTCACTATCACCCAGGCTGGAGTGCAGTGGCACAATCATGGCTCACTGTAGCCTCAACCTCCCCACAGGTGACCCTCCCACCTCAGCCTCCTGAATAGCAGGGAACACAGGCACGAGACAACACACCTGGTTAACTTTTCTATTTTTGTAGAGATGGGGTTTTGCCACATTGCCCAGGCATTTTTTTTCCTCCCAAATTTTTAAGCCTATAGAAGGACTTCCAGGGACATGAAAGGAAAGGGAAATGATAAAGAACTTAAAATGGCATAGTCTGCCCTATCTACCTTTGAAATAAGCAACTCTTCACTCTCCTCCCTATTATTTTTCCTAAATAACCTACAAGCTTTTAAAAACAGACCTAAAATACCACTCTACCATCCCAGTGTAACCTTATCAGTCAAGAGAGGGCTATGAAGAATTGCCTAATGTGTAAAGAATGCCATGGGGAGTTATAGGCCACATCCCTAGTGTTTTACAAATTATCTTCTACATAATCCAACTGTGTTCCCATTTCATTTAGTTTATATTCTTCTAGTTTTTTCCTATGTATATAAGTACTCATTTTTAAAATACAGGTGTCATTTTAAAAAATAACACTTTATATGCACAGTGAACATTCCTGCACACATTCCTGATTTTATGCATAGAACAAATTCTTTGACATGAAATTTTGGGGCCAAAAAGCTTGTGAATTTTTAAATTTCTTAATACATACTACCAAATTTGCCTTTCAAAAATGTTTTATCAATTAATATTTCTACCAACAGAACATGAGTTTTTTTTCCAATTCTTAAATTAACCTCTTGGTATAGGTTTTAATAACTGCCAACAGTTAAATAAGTGAAAGTAGAATTTTATTCTTACTTGTGTTTTGTAAACTGCCTGATAATGACAGTTTCCCACTTTTCTACTGTGAAGGAATGTTCAATTTTTTTCCTTTTAACTGTAAGAGTTTTAAAAATATACCATAGATATTATGCTTTGCCATGAATATGTTCCTATTTCCAAAAATATGAGTGCCAAGCACAGAATATGGGAACTTAGCTCAATACACAATGCCACACACAAAATATTATATTAAATCACTTAAGTAAAAAGACTTTGTAATCAAACATAGGAAATTATTTATGTGACTCATACATATGTATTACTATAACAATAAGAAAAATAAGAATAATTGCCTCATTGTTCATTGGAAAATAGCTATCATTGTGATCTATATGCAAAAATTCCAACACACAAATCACATTCTGAAAAGTTTATATCTACTGTTTAGGCCTTTCCAGGCTCTCCACATAAGCGAAAAAAACCACATTGTGGAGCTACTGGTTGTCAGTTTCTTCTTTTAGAGAACAAAGAGGTGTTTTAAACTAGAGGCTTCTGAGTCTTCTTCTAGTTCTAACATTTTCAAAGTCTATGAGAGGGCACCATGCTAATAAGGCTAATATGCTGAAAGGGACTTACCAATATTAAGTTTCAAAGGCAAGAAATAGCCTAAGCTATGAGCCACAGTTCATATTACATGAAATGGCTGAGAAGCTCAAAATTCCAAAATGATAGATAGCACTTTGGTTAACCCAGAAATGGTTTTATCCTGAGATTGCTGCTAATACAGAACTCCATTGTATTAATACATACAATAGTTAAGACGTGACACTGGAAACCTCTGATATGACTTGTTGGCAATTAAAAGATGCAAGAGATTAGAATAAGCAAGCTGAACACAAGTGCAAGCTTACCTGGAATATTACCACGCGAAATTTGTTTTTCTTCATTATTTCCTCTTGTTTGACTTCAACTTTTTTAACATGAATTTGTTGCTTCTCTACCCGGGCTTTCACATCTTTAATGTGAGCACTAACTTTTCGGGTTTTCTCAAACAACTTGTTAATGATATGCCCTGTATTGCTATGTGACTGTGAAAGCTTCAACAGGTCAATCTGGACAGATTTTATGGCATTTTCCATTTCCCTGTGTCTCTCTTCTATTCTCTTCTGGCTTGCCTGCACACTGTCCACGATGGAGGCTACTTTGTCCAGCACAGTCACAATGGTAAGAGCAGCGTCTTCATCTTCTGTAACACTAGACAGGCGATTCTGGTGGATTTTATCAGCATTTGAAGCAGACCCATTATGTTCCATTTTATTTATTTCTCAGCGTAAGATGTCCTAACCACAATCAATTCTGGCACTTGGAGCAAAAAGTCAGCTTGGTAACAGGCAACAGGGTTGTTTAAAGAGTTGGAAACCCCACCCCTGGAGAACGGTCAAGTATTTATAACTACAAATACCCATATGTGACTGTTCTGCAATCTGAACCCTTGCAAAGTACCGGGGACTGTTCCAAACATGCTTCCTGACTGACTAAGGGACTCAAATAAGACTGTGTGGGTAGAAGAGGAAAGCTTTTTTAAAAAGTTCACTAAAGCCACCATGTAACTAATATTAAACCTAGAAGCCAAATGATCAAAAAAGCAAACTCCAAATGTTGGGTAAAGCTTTTGCCTTTAGATAATTTCAATCAGTATTTGTAACAGTAAAGGGGAATTCTGAACCAAAATCTGCTTTTTCTACTAATTTCATACATTAAATATACTGAAACACCAATATCAAAAAATTTAGTAAATAAACACACCAAAAGAGGCCATATAGTGAAAACATTATATTATAACATGCTTTTCCAAACAAAATATTAAAATTAATAATTTTAAACATATTTTTTAAATTCTACATGCATACTTTTGAATACCTAAACTACATGTTAAACAGCTGAATACATTCTACTCACACTTCAGATCTTTAAACACCAACAATCTATGAATATTAATCTATTACTACAGGACAAATTTGGATAGAGGTCTTGGATAAATTTTAAGCTCACTTTAAGAGCACCAATCATTAACAATCATTTTTGTATTTTATTCACAAACACTGATACGATTTGTTTATTTATGTTAAAACAAATATTTTCTTGAAAAATGAATGTGTATTAAAGTAGTTTAACTGGTAGAGTAGGCTTTATTCCAATCTGTTAAACAGCCTATTCTCACAATATCTAAATCTACTTTTCAATGATCTCTTCCATCATTACTAACATACTTGTTCAAACTGTTAGAATTATTTTTTCAAAGGGAGGAATAATCAAATTCCCCAGTCCATATATCTTATAAATATTTTACACCTAACACACACAGCTTTACAGTTCATGCGATAGGCAGTGTCTAAAAAATCAGTTACTAAATCTCAAAAACATTTAGATATCTATTTAAACACAGTGTCTTCTAGATTTTTTTTTTTGTAAGAAAAGTAATCTGTAAACATCTTTACCTTTAGTTCATGCTTGGTCATTTGCTGTGGTCATTGTGGAAGAAGTGGATATGACTTTATAACCATTTGTGAAGTAGTCCATCTTTGCAAAAATATTACATTCCATGGGTAAAGAACAAGTCTCATAATTACCATGTGGTACAAATTTGTGAAAGCAATTTCTGTATTTAAAAACATAAAACAAAGACTACTAAACAGTCCAAAACTGTCGTAGCTGAATATTCTGAATACGAGCCAACAGTACTACACTAAAAATGTCCAAAAATAAGGCCTCTGAAATAAATATTTCCATTCTTTAAAAAAAGACATAATAAATGTACATCACATGGTCAGTGTACATATAAAAGTCATCAGTTTAAACCATTCTGGATGATGTATCTGAAGTAAAATGACCTAGGTTTTGCTTCTGTCGACGTCCTCTATTGTTTTTGGGGCATTTTCTGTTGCATTAAAAAAAGAAAAAGAGAAAAATATTGTTTTGATGATTTTGTTTAGGATATTTCAAATGTTTCCAAAGTAATACACATTTTGCACACAAAGCCACATTGCAAGCAATTACATGAAAGGGAAATGAGATGGTATCTGTTGCAAGACAAGATGAAGATGAACACAATTCGGACCGCTACCTCCCCTACAAAGCTGGGAGTTGAGAGGATTAGATATGTGGCACAAGGAAAATTCATTCCCAGTGTCTATGCTACTATATATGCACCCCTGACAGATATACCACCCTTCCTCCAGCCTAGAAACTCCCTAGTCACAGTGACTGATAATATGAAACCCCTGCAGTAGAAAGGACTCTGGCCTATGTACTTTCCCTGAGCATTATGACAAGACAGCTCAAAAATGACAAGAACAGATTAGATGAAGGCAGAAATCAGGAAGAAGTGTGCTTATTAACCTCAGCTATGAATACATAGGAATATCTACTGATTTTAGACAATGACTCAAAAGAAGCTGTCCACACCCTTCTGGGCCAAACCACAGAAGCCCATAAAGCAACTGCCACACTGAAGATGGGGGACATTCTTTAACTCTGCTCTCATTTTACCATGTTTCTCAACAGCAGTACAAATCTCACTGTGTTGGAACTGCTCTTGTGCCTGCACACTAGATTGCAAACACAAGGTGCTGTGCTTTGCAATGTGGAATAAGGGGGCTGAGATGAATTCTGGGCTCTGCTAATAACTAACTGTGCAACCTCAATTCTCCTAAATGTAAAAAATAAATTAGAAGTTGGACTAGGTTCTAAAATCTCTGCCAGCAAGAAATTTACAAACTGGAAAGAAAGTCTTATAACAATGAGTACTCCTCATTTTGTTCAATTTCAAAGAGTACAGCTTTGCCTTGATTTAAAAGTGTTGACAATACTTCCATTTTGTATATGGTTTTACCTCACTAATCCTCATTTTAAAAGTATGAGGTAGATAGAGTTAGAATCATCTCCATTTCATAAATGAGAAAACTAGTTGACAGATCAAGCAACCCTCTTTTACTATCACTAACTCACCATGACCTTGGAAAAGTTCCAATTTCCTAGTGCCATGGTTTTTAAATCTATAAAATCAGGGTGTTTAGCTAAGGTGATGTTCCAGGTTCCTGCCAATCTGTCATTCTATGAGTCTGAAAACATGAGAGGAGATTCCAAGAAGAAAAGAAGAAAAACTGACTCATGCAGTCTTGATAAACAAGTCAGTGGGAACATCCTTTTAAAGAAGATTCCTCCCATGTGACAGTCGCCATGGTATATGTCAACAGCTGTCCCATAATGGACTGTGTGGGAGAGATACTTAAAAATTCAATGGAAATAAATCCATAAGTACGTATATATTCTAAATATTCTAAATCCAAGATAGCAAGACATTAAGACATTCTAGGGGAGGAAATACCATAATAAAAAGACAGGCCTCCAGGAGAAATCTGTGATAAATTCAATGAGATGACTCTTCAATCGTTAGAGACAGTGGGCAGCAAAGACACTGTGACACAGTTAGAAATACACTGTGATGTCTAAGTGGCTGTGAGGGCAACAAGGAGGGATCTGGAGTATAAACTAGAGGGTACCTACTTCAAAACGGCCTGCCAGGTAATTTTAATTGAGTAGTTGAGCATTATATCACTGAAGGACAGAGTTGGGTAAAGGACTGTTGTAAGGGGGCTTTCGTAGCTCTATAGGACCTTAGACCGAGGTACTTCTTATCTCAGGGCTTCAGTTTCCCGACTTCTCTAAATGAAGGGGTTGAACTCAAAGTTGCTTCCCATTGACTCTAACATCCTTTGATCCTCTTAAAAATGGCACTATCTGGCTGGGCACAATCCCAGCACTTTGGGAGACCGAGGCAGGCATATCACTTGAGCCTAGGAGTGGAAGACCAACCTTAGCAACATGGCCAAACCCAGTCTCTACAAAAAAAATACAAAAATTAGCCAGGCATGGTGGCGCATGCCTGTAGTCTCAGCCACTCGGGAGATTGAGGTAAGCCCAGAAGGTTGAGGTTGCAATGATCCAAGACCATGCACTGCATTCCAGCCTGAGTGACAGAGTGAGACCCTGTCTCAAATAAAGGCACTATCTCCAGGCCTCAAACATCTTCCCTTACTTTACCTTAATTTTTCTTCTGCATTCCAAATCATTTGTTACCTCACTCCTATTTAACTCTAATAATGTCTTAAATGGTCTTCCCCCTACCTCACATGTTCACTACTCCAATGAATTTTTCTGATGACTCATTAATACTCTGAAAAAATGGTTATACCAAGTCCTTTCCCTGCTCAAAAACCCTAAACTGCTACAAAATCAAGTTTGAACCCTGCTCCCATGACATGGTCATACTGGGCAAAGATGTTTCCCAAGATGACTCAACATGGAACCTTTCAGTGGAAAGAAGAATGAATGGGAATCAAACTGAATCCAAATCCAGACAATTCCACTTACTAGTTGGATGACTACAGGCAAATTACTTAACCTCTGAGTCTATACTAAATGGCTATAGCCAGTCCTGCTGTTAAATATTTTTTCCCTATCTTCTCTTCCTGTTATCATTATTTGTTACATGATTATGTCCCTACTTTGATCTATCGTCCAATTTTATATTCAGTAGTCTTGCCTAAGGGCAGATCATCTGTTCTGTGAAATAAAGCGCACTGACTTTAGTGCCTAGGTGTTATGAAAAATATCTGTTACTTGGAGCTTTTTTTTTTATCATTTCTAGATTTATCATTTCAGCTCCAGATGGCTGAGACTACTGAAGGTCTGGCTTCTATCCAGACCTTGGATAGAAGGGCCATAAATCCATTATGGCCTGCCAATATCTGTATTTGATATGCTTCAACCCTCTGCCCAGAATAATGCAGGGAAGTGGAGATATGATGCTTATGAGACTTCTGAACTGAATCTTAAAGAAAGAGGTAAGCAGGAAGAAAAGACATTAGACTGGGAAAGCACAAAGACAACACGAACTTGCTGGATTTACTCTGACTTTTCTCAGGTCCAGTTCAGTCTGACTTATGTATTTCCACTCAGTTTAGAAAAGACTCATTTTATGTCACTGCAATCCAAATAAGTCATTTAATTTATGACAAATGGTTTTATTTATAACAGAGAATTTTAAAGCTTATTACTTATTGCTGCAATCCAGAAAATGAAGTAATGTTAACACAGTGATATCACAAGAAAATTATCTTCAGCCTCTGATTTTTTCCTTTCTTACTATATTAACTGTGAGTAAAGTACATTCTTAGGGCATAAAACACCCTGCAGTTGTGCAGGGCTTAAAAATTTTCTGCATGGCTCTTCTATGTATGTGCAGGCCATTCTAGAAATTCTAAGCCAGTCATGGTGGTTCACACCTACAGTCTCAGGTACTCTGGAGGATCACTTGAGCCCAGGAATTCAAGCTCTAATTGCTACTGCACTCCAGCCCGGATGATAGAGTGATGCCCTGTCTCATAAAATAAACAATAAAAAAAAGAAAGAAAAAAAATTGCTACTAATATTATTTTCCCAGAATATAGTGCTCAAAGGCTGTATACAATTCTCAGATCCCTAAATTCCTTTATCTCATTGACTATTCTCACTCCCTCTCTGCTTGTCACCCAGATATACTTGTAAGACTGGGAATTAGTCCTTGCCTGTATTCTAAAGAAGAAAGATAGAGAGAGACCACTGAAAACCTCTGGGAACTGATCATAGGATTTTTCCTAATAGATTGGTGGCCTCAAAGCATCTATAAATAGACAGTTGCCTGCCTCTAATTTAAAGTTGATATTTCTTACATCATTACCTACCTTGTTATGCACATTACAATTGCTACTATGATGGCGATCTGTACAGCTCCAATAATTGCTGCAATAAGAACATGAGTGAGCTTTTGCCTACTTGGCACTACATAGAGAATACTAAAGTCTGTCTTTTCACAGTGCTGTCCAGTGTAGCCAGATTCACATCTGAAAAAGGAAAAATATATATATTCCTCTGAAAATTACAAATTTTGATACTCCCAAGCTTTTACATTAAAAAATACAAAATAGTAATAAAATTTAAACAGGAATAGGAAATCAAGCACTTTCCTACAATCTGGGGGGAAAATGTCATTTGTATATTTCCCTACTGTCTTTTTGATATGCCTACATAGTGCTTCTTTCATCTAAGTTATATCACATTAATTTTAAAGTTCTGAATATTGTTAATATACATCCATTTTGTTATTCTTGCTTTTGCTTTTGGTGTCAAATCTAAAAAAGTATTGCCTAATCTAAAGCCACAAAGATTTACTCCTTTTTTTCATTTTTTAAATTAAATTTGCTTAAAAATTGACAAATAAAATTACATATATTTATCATGTACAATAGGGGTCCTCAGCCCCCAGGCCACACAACAGGAGGTAAGAGGTGGGCAAGTAAGCAAAGCTTCTCTGTATTTACAGCCACTCCCCTTCACTCACATTACTACCCAAGTTCTGCCTCCTCTCAGATCATCACTGGCATTAAGATTCTCATAGGAGCACAAACCCTATTGTGAACTGCGCACACAAGGTTGACTGCTTCTTATGAGAATCTAATGCCTGATGATCTGTCACTGTCTCCCATCACCCCCAGATGGGGCTAATTGCAGGAAAAACAAGCTCAGAGCTCCCACCAATTCTACATTATGGTGAGTTGTATAATTATTTCATTATGTATTACCATGTAATAATAATAGAAACAAAGTACACAATAAATGTAATGCACTTGAATTATCCCCAAACCATCACCCCCACCCCCAACCCCCAGTCCATGGAAAAACTGTCTTCCATGAAACTAGTCCCTGGTGACAAAAGGTTGGGGACCGCTGATGTACAACATGATATTTGGAAATGTACAGACATTGTGGGATGGCTAAATCAAGCTAATTAATATATGCATTACCTCGTATAGTTATCATGTTTGTGGTGAGAACACCTAAAATCTACTTTCTTAGCATTTTTTTCAAAATAGATACATATAATTTCAAAATAGAAATACTCCATCCAGTGACTATAATATAGCTAGCTTATCTATTCCCAATTCTAAGACATGTCAGTTATTTTCAATTTTTCACAATTATAAATTAGATGTGGTAAACATCTTGGTGAATATGCACCTTTCTATAGTTAGTGTTATTCCTTAGGGCTAGGTACCTGAAAATTAGACTATTGAAAAAATAGGTATAAACATTTACAGTTCTCTGAACATAGCATCAAATTATATGCAAGACACTTTTTAGTGTATAAAATACAAACATGTAAGATGCAGGGGTAAGATGAAAATAAGTTATTAATGACAGAAACAATGTCAAGCAGTCAAGGAGGTAAGCTGTAGGTGCTAATCTTAGAAATTATCTGAATTCCAATTAAAAGTAGATAAAAAGGGAACTGCATCAGCTGATGATAATTTGACAGAGAGAAATATTTAAGACACTTAACAGACAATTTACATTTTTAAGCTGACAGCAGTGAAATGTATAAATTAGCCAGTCTTCAGTTAGAACTGATTAATAAAATATTTGAAGTACAAAAATAGTATTTATTAACGTCCCACAACTCATTAACAAAAGAATATGAGGCAGCTTATCACAAAGCACACATTAAAACAACAAAAAAGAAATGTGGGAGGAGGGAAACAGGGAAATCCAGTGGTGGTACAAGTCTACCAGTTCAGTCCCTGAGGTTCCTAGACACTTCCCAGTACATTTCACATTAGGCTCTATGCTTCCCAGAAAACAAACAAACAAACAGACAAACACAAACACAAGCAGTGAGCAGGTATATAGATCATGGAAGAGAATTGAGAGCCTAGAAATAAACCCATACATCTATGGTCAATTGATTTTGACAAGGGTGCTAAGATAACTCAATGGGGAAAGAATCGTCTCTTCAACAAATGATGCTAATTGGATAGCCACACACGAAAGGATGAAGCTAGACCTCTTCCTCGTGTCACACACAAAAATTGCCTCAAAATGGATCACAGATCTAAATGTAAGAGCTAAAACTACAAACCTCTGAAGAAAAAACATAAGATACAGTTATCATGGAAAATCGTATGGAAGTTCCTCAAAAAATTAAAAATATAACTACCATATGATCCAGCAATCTCATTACTGGGTATATAACTAAAGGAAATAAAATCAGTATGTTGAAGAAATATCTGCACTCCTATGTTTATTGCAGCACTATCACAATAGCTAAGATATGGATTCAATCTACGTGTCCATTAACAAATAAATGGATGAAATAATGAGGTATATATACAAAATGGAATACTATTCAGCCATAAAAAAGAAGGAAATCCTATCATTTGCATGGATGGACCTGCAGAGCATTATATTAAGTGAAATAAGCCAAGCACAGAAGACAAATACTGAGTGATCTAACTCATATGTGGAACCTAAAATAGTTGATCTCATAGAAGTAGAGTAGAATAGTGGTTACCAGGAACTGGGGTGGTAGGAGGTGGTTGAGGACATGTTGGTCAGGGGATACTAAATTTCAGTTAGATGGGAGGAATAAGTCCAAGAGATGTAGTGTACAACATGGTGACTATAGTTAACAATGTAGTGTATTCTTGGAAAATGCTGAGGATTTTAAGTGCTCTCACCACAAAAGTGGTAACGATGTGAGGTAATGCATATGTTAATCAGCTTGATTAGACATTTTACAATGTATATATATTTCCAAACATGATGTACATTATATATATACGTAATTTTGTCAATTTTTAAATACATTTAATTTTAAAAAGAGAATAAAACATAGGAGTAAATCTTTATCACTTTAGGTTAGGCAACAATTTCTTAGATATGACACCAAAAAGCAAAAGCAACAACAACAACAACAACAAAAGATAAATAGCACTAAATCAAAATTAAAATCTTTTGTACTTAAGGACATTATCAAGAAAGTAAAAAGACAACTCACAAAATGGAAAAAAAAGTAAGTTCCATATATCTGATAAGGGACTTATATCTAGAACATAAAAAGAACTAATACAACTCTATCATAGCCAAAAAATAAAATAAAAGAGTAAAGGAGGTATACTGACATTTCTCCAGAGAAGATATACAAATAGCCAATAAGCACATGAAAAGATGCTCAACATCATTAGCCATCATGGAAATAAAAATCAAAGCCACCATATATACCAGTTTTTATAGTTACTAAGATGGCCTAAATCAGAAAGTCAAGATAATTACAAGTGTTGACGAAGGTACTGTAGGGCATGTAAAACGGTGCAGCCACTTTAGAAAACGGTCTGGCAGTTCCTCAAAATGTTAAAAACACTGGGTTACCATTTGGCCCAGAAATTCTACCACTAAACTTTACCCAAGTGAAATTAAAACATGTTCACACACAAACTTGCAAATGATCATTCAGAGCAGCATTTTTCATAATAACCATAAAGTGGAAAGAACCTAAATTTTCATTGATTGATGATGAGCAGATTAAAAACATGTGGTGTTATCCATACAATGGAACAGTATTCGGCCACAAAAAGGAATGAAGTACTGATATACGTTATGACATGGATGAACCTGGAAAATGTTACACTAAGTGAAAAAAGCTAGACACATGAGACCCCATACTATATGGTTCCATTTACATGCACTATCCAGAATAGGTAAGGCTATAGAGATAGAAAATAAATTAGTGGATGCCTAGGGCTAGGGAGCATGAGAAGATTTGGGAGTAAAACCTAAAGGGTACGAGGTATCCTCTTGAGGAGAAGAAAATGTACCAAAATTGATTGTGGTGATGGTTGCACAACTCTGTGCATATACTAAACACCAATGGAGAAGGAAGGAAGGCAGGCAGGGAGGGAGGAAGGGAGGGAGGGAAAAGTAGTAGGACAGTTGACACAAAATACAATCTCCATAAAATAAAAACAAGTAAGTTGTTCAAAAGAAGTACAGTAATCAAACAAGTTGTTCAAAAGAAGCACAGTTGTTACTGTTATGAAACTCAAGGGAACTTAATCTCATTGTTCCTCATTTAAAGAGGGCACCTTCGAACATAAAGAACAGTATCCTCAACAACACAGCTGCAGTAAATTCTATGATATAATGAAGTCTCATGAGATTTTTAAAATAATGTCCTTCATGATAAGCTAATGGACAATAATCAAAGCTCAGTAAAATAAAAGCAGTTCCATAGGGAACTGTAACAATGTCCTAGATATGCAGCTCTCTAATGGTTTGGCTTAAGCCAAAGATTATAATCTGAGTATCAAAAAGAATGAATATGCCATATATCATCGCTGCAGTTCTCCCTGGGTATTATTTTCTCCAACTGACTTTTGGTTATACTATCTGATATGGTTTGGCTGTGACCAACTCAAATCCCATCTTGAATAATAACTCCCACAACTCCCATTATCGTGGGAGGAACCCAGTGGGAGGTGATTGAATTATGGGGGCAGGTCTTTCCTGCACTGTTCTTGTGATAGTAAATGAGTCTCATGAGATCTGACAGTTTTAAAAACAGGAGTTTCCCTGCACAGGCTCTCTCTTTGCCTGCTGCCATCCACGTAAGATGTGACTTGCTCCTCCTTGTCTTTCCCCATCACTGTGAGGCCTCCACAGCCACGTGGAACTCTAAGTCCAATTAAATCCCTTCTTTTGTAAATTGCCCAGTCTTGGGTATGTCTTTATCAGCAGTGTAAAAACAGACTAATACACTCTCCTAATACCTAGAGCACTAACTTCTAGGTTATTACTTCTTCTTCTGTTACTGATTAAAGGCAGATCCAGGGATTCAGTCCTCCACTTTCTACTTTCATTGCAAACACCTTCCACAGGCAATCCTATTCACTCCCACTGTCTCATGTGTGATACATGCATTTACCACAATTATTGAGCACCTGCTATGTGCCACCTACTGTGGTGAGCATTTGGGATGCATCAGTGAACAGAATCGATAAAGATCCCTGGCCTGCTTACCAGCTACCAGAAGAAGAGTGTCAATAAACAAAGGAAGTGAATTAAATGGTTATGTTAGAAGGTGATAGATACTATAGGGAATGTGGGGTGTGGGGTGTTAAGGGAAACTGCAAACACCAGGTATGAGCCAGGAAAATTGCAGGAAGGAAAGGCTGCAATTTTAAATAAGGCAGTCCGGGTAGGTTAAGAAATTGACATACGCCGGGCATGGTGGCTCACGCCTGTAATCCCAGCACTCTGGGAGGCCAAGGCGGGTGGATCACGAGGTCAGGAGATCGAGACCATCCTGACCAACACGGTGAAACCCTGTCTCTACTAAAAATACAAAAAATTAGCCGGGAGTGCTGGCGGGCACCTGTAGTCCCAGCTACTCGGGAGGCTGAGGCAGGAGAATGGCATGAACCCGGGAGGCAGAGCTTGCAGTGAGCCAAATTCCTGCCACTGCACTACAGCCTGGGCGACAGAGCGAGACTCCATCTCAAAGAAAAAAAAAAAAAAAGAAAGAAAGAAAGAAAAGAAAGTGACATATGAGTAAAGACTTGAAGGAGGTAAGGAGTCTGCCATGCAAACAACTGGAAGACAGCATACCAAGCAAAGGAAGAGCTAGTGCAAGTGCCCTAAGGTGGGAGTACCCACGCATGCATGGCATGCCCAAGAGCAGCAAGTGTGGCTGGAGAGAAGGGGGTGAGGGGGAGGAGAGCCAGACAGAGAGGTGAAGAAACAAAATTAAGTAGGGCCTCCTGCACTGAGTGAGATGAAGGAAACGCTGGAAGGGTTTTAGCAGAGGAATGATATGAACTGGCTTTTATTTTAAAATGCTCACTCTGCACTTTGGGAGGCCAAGGCAGGTGGATCACCTGAGGTTAGGAGTTCAAGACCAGCCCGGGCAAAATGACGAAACGGTCTATATTAAAAAATGCAAAAATCAGCCTGGCCAATGTGGTGAAACTCTGTCTCTACTAAAAATACAAAAAATAGCCGGGTGTGGTGGCGCACGCCTGTAATCCCAGCTAACTCAGGAGGCTGAGGCATGAGAATCGCTTGAACCCGGGAGGCAGAGGCTACAGTGACCTGAGATCACATCACTGCACTCCAGCCTGGGCAACAGAGTGAGACCCTGTCTCAAAAAAGGAAAAAAGAAAAAAGGCGGGGACACTCACTCTGTGTGCTGTTTTGATTATGGACTATAGAATACAATCACAGAGACTATTGCAAAAATCCCAGGGAAATACTGGCCTGCACTAGGAATAGCACTGGCAATGGTGAGAAGTAATCAAATTTTGGAGATATTCTGAAACAGAATTCCCAGCTGATTGGATAAGAAAGAGAAGACAGAGATACATCAGAGGGTATTTCGTCTGA
Organism: Colobus angolensis palliatus; assembly: GCF_000951035.1. Classification (NCBI taxonomy): domain Eukaryota; kingdom Metazoa; phylum Chordata; class Mammalia; order Primates; family Cercopithecidae; genus Colobus; species Colobus angolensis. The sequence goes on from NW_012116411.1 coordinate 3,984,453, forward strand.
GCAACTGAAAAGATGGAGTTGGAATCAACTGAGATGAAGAAGGTGGCAAGTAAAGCAGGTTAAGGGAGGGAGAACAGATCAGGAGATCGGCTTTAGTCCCGTTAAGATTGAGGTGTCAGACATCCATGTGGAAATGTAAAGGAGGCAGATGGATCTACGAGTTTCAAATTCAGCAGAGAAGTCTGGGATTTATGTAAATTAGGAGTTATTAGCATATGTCATGGAAAGCCCTGAGACTGGACAGAATCTCTAAAGAAAGAGGACTAGGACTAAACCCGAGTACACTACTACATTGAGAGGTCAGGGAGCAAAGGGGGAAGCAGCCAAGAAAACTGGAATGTCCAGCAAATCAGGAAAAAAACAAGAGACAGTATAATTCTTGACACCAAGTGAAGAATGCATATCACACATGAGGGGGTGATCAACTGTGTCAAATGCTACTGATCATTCAAAAGTAATTTGAGACTAAGTACTGACCACTGAATTTAGAAATGAGAACAGTCCCAGTGGAGTGTTAGGGACAAAAGCTTGTTGGGGTGAGTTCAAGAGAAATGGGAAGTGAGGAACTGGAGACAGACTTTAGGTAACTCTTTCGAGTTCTATGAAGGAAAGGAAACGAACAGGACAGTAACTGGTGGGAATGAGAATGAGCAGTTTTTTCCAAGATGGAAAAAATAAAAGTTTATCAATATATATGAGATATACTGATATCAAGTTCTATGACACAGAGAAAAAGGGAGAGGATTGCTGGTATGTGATAGTGAAAGTGTGTGCAACTTCTCATACTGCTTCCATTTTCTCAGTAAACTTGGAAAGAAGATCAACAGCCAAGAGTGAGGATGAGAGAGGAGGTATGGCTAATCTGAGGAGAGAGGAGAAGGTACAAAGAAATCCTATAGGAGAGGAGGAGAATGCATAAACTGCAGGTACAGAATGACTGCCGGCGCAGCATAAAGGGCCCACCTTGAGACCTATAGATATGTCAGTGAGACTAACCTGGTGGTGTGCTTTTCACTGACAGCCATGATCAGCTGCATGTATAGGTATGCAGTAGGTAGAGAGCTGGGAGGAACCAGGACTACAGTTTTGGCAAGTGAGTATGATGAAGCAACAGAGGAAAGAGGGATTCAAATGCAAAGGGAACTACAATGACTGGCCATGGAATTTACACTAACGAGGGAGGGGAAGAGAATATCCAGAGAGTGAGGGACACTGAAAAGGTGATAGGATCAATAAACGGGAGGGCTAGTGGGATAGAAGAATTGCTAGGTAGAAAGTAAAATGGATATGCTAGAGAGGGAATGATTCTCAAATATATGTCTTCAATCACATCTCTCTCATCAGTTCCAAAACTAAAATACATCCAGCAGCCCACCAGACATCTGTAAGCGGATATCCCACAGTCATCTTAGACCAAGCACATCAAACTGAATATATCATTTCCCCTCAAACCTTCTCCCTCTTCCCAATGCATTTCCCACTCAATCTTGTGTTAGCCAGAAACCCAGGAGACTCTCCTGACTCTTCATCCCACTAACCTCCACCAACCCCAGGTTCTCGTGCTCATATCCAACCTAACAGGTCGATCACCAACATCTATGAGTTCAACCACCTAATGATTTCTCTGCAATCCATTTATTTTATCAGCCTCACAACAACTCCTTCATACTTAATTCAGGCCCTTACTTCTTACTAAGTCTCCTAAATTTTCTAATCTACTTTCCACAATGTCACCAGAGTGACTTTCAGATTTGATCGCATCACTGCTACTTAAAATCCTCTAATAGGGTCTCACCGCCTTTAAAATAAAAGCCAAGCTCCTGGGATAGGCCAAATGTTCCTGTAAGATCTGACTCTTCCTCCAACAATGTCCCCCACCCATCTTCAGGCTGACATGCCTTTTCTGAAGTCCCAAATCGCCTCATGTATACCTGTGTATGACAGCATTTTTCATATTGTAATTACTTATCAGTCTCTTCCACCAGGTTGTATGGTTTTTAAAGGCAAGATCCCTGGATCTCTGTCATAGTTGAATTTGACACCCCAATATCAGGGAGAATTTGGCATTAATAAGTCAATCAATCAATCAATCAAAAAAACAAATCAGGCCAGGCGCGGTGGCTCACGCCTGTAAGCCCAGCACTTTGGGAGGCTAAGGCAGGTGGATCACCCAAGGTCAGGAGTTCGAGACTAGCCTGGCCAACATGGCAAAACCCTGTGTCTACTAAAAATAGCAAAATTAGCCAGGCATGGTGGCACACGCCTATAATCCCAGCTACTTGGGAGGCTGAGGCAGGAGAATCGTTTGAACCTGGGAGGGAGGTAGAGGTTGCAGTGAGCCGAGATTGCACCACTGCACTCCTGCCTGGGCGACAGAGCAAGACTCCATCTCAAAACAAAAACAAAACAAAACAAAAAATCAATGGTACCATAATGCCAGAAGATTTTAACCTAATAATAGGACTATAGCTAAAAGCTGTTTATCCTTACCTGTTTACTGCTATACAAACACACCTACCCCTACTAGCAGAAGTACAAATATCATGGCCTGATTCCTATAGACACTGCACAGACTCAGACAAAAGAAAAAGATCAGCTGCTTTAAAGGAGTTATAATTGTGCAGAAAAGGGATTCTTTGGCATTTAAGATACTTCTTTTTTTTTTTTTTTGAGACGGTGTCTCGCTCTGTCCCCCAGGCTGGAGTGCAGTGGCGCGACCTCAGCTCACTGCAAGCTTCACGCCATTCTCCTGCCTCAGCCTCCTGAGTAGCTGGGACTACAGGCGCCCGCCACCGCACCCGGCTAATTTTCTGTATTTTTAGTAGAGACGGGGTTTCACTGTGGTCTCGATCTCCTGACCTTGTGATCCGCCCGCCTCGGCCTCCCAAAGTGCTGGGACTACAGGCGTGAGCCACCACGCCCAGCCGATACTCCTCTTAAAAATTTATCATCATTGGCCGGGCGCGGTGGCTCAAGCCTGTAATCCCAGCACTTTGGGAGGCCGAGACGGGTGGATCACGAGGTCAGGAGATCAAGACCATCCTGGCTAACACGGTGAAACCCCGTCTCTACTAAAAATACAAACGAAAAAACTAGCTGGGCGAGGTGGTGGGCGCCTGTAGTCCCAGCTACTCCAGAGGCTGAGGCAGGAGAATGGCGTGAACCCGGGAGGCAGAGCTTGCAGTGAGCTGACATCCGGCCACTGCACTCCAGCCCGGGCGACAGAGCAAGACTCCGTCTCAAAAAAAAAAAAAAAAAAAAAATTTATCATCATCACACGTCATTCAAAAATATTGACTGAGTTCCTACTGGGCTAGGTCCTACACTAGGCACAGGGAAAATACTGGTTAACAAAACAAAGAGCCCCTAATGGGCTTACAGTCTAATAATATCAACTGCTATTCACTAAGTACATACTACATACCAGGTATTAGGCTAAGCACTTTACATATATTATCTCGCTTAATTTTAACAACATGAGATAGGTACTATTACTATTCTACTTTAAGAAAGATGAAAATGAGGCTTAGGTATTTTATGTAACTTCCAAAAAACACACAGACAATAATTGGCCAAGTCAGTGTACTCAATTCCAAAGCCTTTAACCTGTACACCATTCAATCCTCTTACTTTCAGTTAGTAAAATACTAGAAAATGACCTGGTATCACATCATTACCAGAACATGATCCTCTCTCTCATCCTTCATTTAAGTATCTTGAAAGATGTCCATCCTAAGAGGACAAGACCCAAACCTCTATCAAGCTATCCATGCCACTGGAGGACTAACAAGAAGAGCCCACTGTAAGATTTCGTTTTTAAACTGGCTTGGGCCAGGAGCAGTGGCTTACGCCTGTAATCCCAGCACTTTGGGAATCTGAGGCAGGCAGACTGAATGAGCTCAGGAGTTCAAGACCAGCCTGGGCAACACAGCAAAACCCGTCTCTACTAAAAAATGCAAAAAATTAGGCTGGGCACGGTGGCTCACGCCTGTAATCCCAGCACTTTGGGAGGCCAAGGCGGGCAGATCATGAGGTCAAGAGATCGAGACCATCCTGACCAACATAGTGAAACCCTGTCTCTACTAAAAATACAAAAATTAGCTGGGCATGGTGGCACATGCCTGTAGTCCCAGCTACTCAGGAGACTAAGGCAGGAGAATCACTTGAACCCAGGAGGCAGAGGTTGCAGTAAGCCAAGATCGCACCACTGCACTCCAGCCTGGTGACAGAGCAAGACTCCATCTCAAAAAAACAAAAAACAAAAAATTAGCCAAGCATGGTGGCACGTGCCTGTAGTCCCAGCTACTCAGGAGGCTGAGGCAGGAGAATCACTTGAACATGGAGGCTGAGGTTGCAGTGAGCCAAGATTGCACCACTGCACTCCAGGTCTGGGCGACAGAGCAAGACTCTGTATCCAAAAAAAAAAAAATCCTGGCCTGTTATCATTCATACAGCTGGATTTTTTAAATGTTCACAAAAAAAGAAGAGGAGGCTAGGGTTCTTCAAAGACAAGGAGAACTTTCAATCAGGAAAAAGCAAATGTCTTAACAAAGAACTATTCAACCATTAACGGTTTATAGTGTTTTGTTTTGTTTCTTGTTTTTTAAGCAGGAAAAAGGCCAGGGAAAAAAATCAGGAGCAGGGAGCTAAAGAAGTAGAAGGACCCAAGATACTGGATTTCCAATTGCTTCCTCTTACTTTTTGGAAAGATTTACTGGCTTCTACGTGGACCAAACAAAGGAAAAGTATACTATTTCTCCATGTTTCGATGTTTTGACCAAGAAAGGAAAAAAAGGATCTGGTCAAACTCCAGGAGGCAAGGGTAAGCAAAATGACAGCAATGTCCCCTTGTCTATAGAAACATCACCTGGCTAACTAGACCAACATCAAGTAGATGATGAGCTCCTAGCAGCAGCAGCAAAAAGGTGTATCCACAGACAGGCAAGAGCAGCAAAAAACACTAAGATCATTAGGTAGGGTATTGGAAAGTCTGAGACTTAGTTTGTTCCCAGCTCTATTTCTAACTTGCTGTTGACCTTGAACAAATTACATAACCTCTCTGGAATCAGGGAGTTGAGGATTTACGCCCTTTCCATTTTCATCTCTCAATTCACACCTGGTTCTTCGTCCCCATCCCCGTATTTTTAGAAATCTATTTTAGCACCTATTTTATTTGAGTTACATGTTCTCTGTTCTTAATACAGTCTTTAGTCCCTCAACCACCTTGTGACAGATTGCCTAAAAACCAAAATAGTGTTGGAATATGGCACATTTGTTTTTTATATTAAAAATGCATAGTATTATATTTTAAATTTGCCCATAATCTCAAAGCCCTTTAAAAAATTGTTTTTTGTTTTCTGCATATTACTTGCCAGTTTTCCAAATGATGCTGCTGATTTATTTTTTTACTTGTCTACTGCAAATAAACACTACTTTTTGGTAATATTTAGCCTACATTTCATTCCCTTCTATAGAGCAACAACCATTGATGAAAAAAAATGCTCACCACTCATCTGGAAGCACTGACTTACCTACAAGAAGCCTTCTGAGTGGAATAGATGAATTCACATTTTCCATGGATGCAGTAACCATTGAGGTTTTCAGGGCAAGGCATGTGGTTTCCAATATAAACATCTTCTCTTTGATCACTAGCATCTTAAAAGAACATAAACCAGATCATTCAACAATGAAACGCAAGCTGAAAAATAAGGACTTTTCAAATGTTCTGAAACAGCAAACGAATGCACCTGCTGTCAACCACCTACTGGCAATTTGAAAAGAAAATTTATCAGATAAGGGGTTAGATAAGATCCAGGGTCTCTTCTAATTCCTATTATGCCATAAACACAGCAGGTAAACTGTTTAGATTCAAAGCATTTAAAAATACTTGCAGAATGTGACCGCTAAGAGTTACTGTTGTTTAAAAACAATATGGCAAAGAAAACTAAACACCTTTGCCAAAGAAAAAAATGCTAGCTCTAGAAGAAAGTTCACCTTTGTGACAGAGAGATGGTGTACACAGAAATGGCTTTTGGGGAATGAACTTAATCATCTATTTGAGGGCTATGAAATTGAAGCCAAAGAACACTGAATGAGAGAGAGCAAGTTATGGGATTCTGGAATTTTAGGGTGAAAGGTTTATTTTTGGAATGAAAATTATCAAGCACATTCATTTTTTTCCCAAGTGAAAACAGCTTTGCTGCTCTTCTCATATAGTTTTACTTAGTATATGGTCATTATTTTAAAAATTCAAATAATATAGAGGTTAAAAAAGAAATTCAAAATAACCTGAGATCTCGCTCTCCAAAAATAAAACACTATCAACATGTTGAAGAACATCTGCTCATACTTAAGTATAATGATTTGAACTGAAGTGAAGAAAAGGAAGAGAGTCAGGAAGGAGAGATGGAACGGGTCAGGAAAGATGAAAACATAGCAATTTGGTCTTTAAAACCAATCAGATTCATTCACTCATTCAGTCATTCTCCATATATACATCACTTACTCACATATGCACACACACCTACACAAATAAATTTGGGAATGAATTTTTATACTTTTTTTGGTATATGCACCAATACATTAATCCTAAGCTCAAAAGATCTAGAATTCCCCAATATTTACATGCCTGTCCATGTGCAGGAAAAATCCCCAGGCTTCCTGCCATTTCTATCTTACACAGTTCTAGCTAACAGATTCTGTGCACTACAGCCGTACCTTCAGCATACTACCCTCTTAAACCTGCGACCTCATAACTGTAAACTCAGAATAATAGGACCTATACTTCATGCAGTTTTGAGAGAATTAAAGGAGATAACAAATGCAAGTAAAATACCACCAAAACAACCAGCTATTGATACAGCACATCATGTAACATCACAGGGCCTATCTCCCCAAAATAGAAATAAAAGGTGCTAATAAAATTTTTTTAATGTTAATGGAAACAAATTAAGGAATGAAATAGTGAGTTGTATGTATGTGTATGGGAAAGATTAAAAGGAAGATCAAGGGAGAAGTGAGAATAGAGGTGTCAACTGTAAAAAAACCCTGAGAACCAAAAATACAGATTTTCTGAGGATAAAAATTTACATATAGACAGAAAAAAACCTTAATGATTATTAAAGTCAGTGATAGTGGAACTAAAGCAGAGAGAAACCAGACCAAAATGACATAATTTAATTTATGCCTAGAAAGAGAACAGATCTAAAAGTCAGGGAATCTAACATATAAATTCTCAATTTAAAAAATGTCTCTACTGCTTGGTGACCTTGTTCAAATCACTTATTCTCTCTGAGGGAGCTGAATGAGACCAGCACTACCCAACACAGGTATAGTACAAGACACATATGTAATTTTATATTTTCTAGTAGCCCAGATTTTAAAAAGTAAATAGAAACAAGTAAATTAATTTTAATCATACAATGTAATCCAGTATAGCCAATAAAATTTTCACATATTACCAATATTAAAAATTGAAATATTCTTACTTTTTAAAATAAGTCTCCAAATTCTGATATTTTACACCCACAAAAGATCTAAATTCTGACTAGCCACATTTCAAGTGCTCAATAGCCACATAAGCGTAGTAGCTATCATAATGGAAAGTGCAAAACAGATCACTAATTTATCATCTACTGATCACCTTATATATGCTGGGCACTCCGCTAGGTGCTGGGAATATAAAAATGAAAACATATCCTGTAGTCAAAGGGCTTATAAAGTCTCCTCCAGCTCCCAGACTATAATTCTGCCATGGCAAAACTCGGTTGCTATGATCCTGGGCACTTACTCCTCTATTATAACACTCACAGTACTGCCTGTTTTATTGCTATTTTGGTTTTTTAAGTCAGCCTCTACTATAGGACTGTGAGCTCCTTAATAATCTGGGTGCTTGTGTTATTCATTTCTGTATAACTCCTAACACTTAGAAGGTAGTACATATAATGGCTAAGAACACAGCTCTAGAGTCAGACTGCCTAGGTTTGAATCCTGGTTACAACACTCTCTAGCTGTGTGACCTAAAGGCAGTTACTTAACTATTTCTGGCCCTCAGTTTCTTAATCTGAGAAATGAAGATGACAATGACGTCTGCTTCTTGTAGAGTTGTTTTGAGGCCTAAATGAGATAATATATTTAGTGTATTAAATATGTAAGTGTGTACAGAACTTAGAACAATGCCTGACAAACAATAAGTACTTAACAAATAAGTATTACCAAGTATTATTTCGTGCTCAACAAATGTTTGTTAAATGAATAAATTCTAATTTTCTCCTGGTAAAGGGAGAAAAAAACAGTTATAAATTGTATCTTTGTTGTTTTCCATTGACAAAATTATTATCCAATAAAGGTTTCCATCTTGAATCCCTTCATGAACTAGACTGTCTGTAGTAGTTCTATCCTGTGTTTCCTAACAGAGGTCAAAACTTAATTATCGTATCTTTTATTTATTAACACTTGTGATCCAAGCAGAAGACTTTCCTAAAGTAATTTAGCTTTGATGAGAAATAGTTTATCAGAAACCAAATAACTGAAATCAAATATACTTTTCTTGCTACAGTTTTAAACTAAAAATGCCAGTCTACATTCCCCATCAGGCCATAAGTGAACTGAGGAAAGCGGTCATCTCCCATAGCATTTCTCAGAACATGGTCATGAAAGGGTGTAACAATGGGACTATAGAGAATAAGGTTATGCACCAACCTATGATAATAAAGTCCTATAAGGATAAAGTCCTAGTAATAGGACTATGCAGGTCTGTAGAGGCTGTGGTAATGTACTAATGTACCATAAGGAAGTTCTTTGAACAGCAAGGAATTTCAAGAATAACGCAGAGCTGAGAGCTATCAGAGAACTCAGCTAGGTGAAAGCAGTCAGAGAAAGTTAACTAAATTAAAAACAAGGTTTTGAGAAATTAATAGGAAAAGTATGGCACCAATAAACATATACTGAATGAATTAATGAAAGAATGTGGTATCAAGCTGTAGGCAAAGTGAAGCTGTATAAAACATGAACATGTCTAATAAGGCTTTGAAACTTCTGCCAACATCCAAATTCACAGCGTTTAATATTCTGCTCAATGCCAACTTTATTCATCCCATTAAACGTACATACTATTTCTGGGCATAGCTACATGCTCAGCTAAGCTACAGAGGATATTAAAAAAAAAAAAAAAAAGGCATGCATGGTCCTTGCCCTCAAGAAGCTTAAAGTCAATTCAGAAAATCAGCATATACACATGAAAAGCTGAATAACATAAGGGAAGGGGTCCCATGTGGCAGTTTACAATTAAATGGCAAAAGATGGCTTTATAACACTAGGTGCTATGGAAGTTCAAATTGAAAGGAGAACTCACTGGAGGCTAAAGGATTTATTGATAGGGTAGGATTCAAGTTAAGACTCAAAGCATAAATAGATTTAGACAGAGGAACGGTGGAAGCCAAAGGGAAGCTATAATGCACATGGCATTCTCAAGAACAAAGAGTAGCAACCTAGGTAGAGTATGATACATTCAGACTGGGGAAGGGTATATGTCAAAGTTGGAAAAGTAGGCTGAAACTAGATTATGGAAAAATTTTAATTCTAGGTAAGACATGTTTTCTTCATCATATGGACAAGGAAGACACTAAGGGCCTTTTGAAGACAGCACAAGGAAAGCCGGGTTTTACATGAAAATTAGTTGAGATAGTTGCCTAGAGCTGGTGGTTAAGTAAATGGGGAGTGACTGACTAATAATGGGTGTGGAAGTTCTTTTAGGGGTGAAGGAAATGTTGTAAAATTAGATTATGATAACACTTTTACAACTCTGTAAATATACTAAAAACCACTGAATTGCACACTTTATAAACAGGTGAACTTAATGGCATGTAAATGGCATCTCAATAAAGATATTAAAATAATTAACTGGATACCAGCATACAAGATAATGGGGCAGGGGAACTAGGAAGATTTTATATA
>NW_012116411.1:3994456-4057067 GCF_000951035.1 Colobus angolensis palliatus
TCTAACATTAACCAGATTCAATGACCTTATTACTGGATACTCAGTTTCAAATAACAGAAATAGCACATAATATATATTATACATATGTAATATATATATATATATCACCTGATAGATATATCAGGTGACCAATTAAAAGGTTAATACATAATCCATTAACTGGGAATGGTGGTGCACACCTGTAACCCGAGTTACTCGGGAGGCTAAGGCACAAGAATCGCTTGAACCCAGAAGGTAGAGGTTGCAGTGAGCTGAGATCGCACCACTGCACTCCAGCCTAGGTGACAGAGCCAGACTGTGTCTCAAAAAAATAAAGAAGGTTAGTACATAATCCAAACTTGTGGCAATAAAAAGCTAAGCTAAATCTCAGCAGTAGGAGTAGACACTAGACACACAGAAAAAATAAAAATGGTTTGAAGACGTTGGAAAGTGAATGAGCTCAGAAACTCAGATCTGGAAGGGTCCTTGGAGGCCATATGGTTTGATAAAGGAGTATCTTTAGTTTTCTAACCCTCAGAGCCTATATCTACTTGAACACTTCCAAAACTCATAATATGGTTCATTCTAATACCATCAGATTTTCTTTATGTTGAATGAAACCTCGCTTCAACTTGATGCAGACTTCCCCACATCTGTTTACCCTCTCCCCTCTATTAACCAATCTTTTATTTTTAAGCTCAGATTTCCCCAGTCCCATTCCTATTCCAACAATTTACAACTATCTTGAAGAGTGGTACCCAGTACTAACCCCTGTACATTTAAGTGTTCAGTAGAACAAAACTGTTCTCTTTATTGAAGATGCTTGTAATACAGAATTCAGAATTATGTAAAAATGACTCCAAATGTGAGCCTAACGATGGGGGTTCTGTAGAGAGAATGTAGTAAGCTGAGGCCAAGTTTAGATCTCCAGTCATTCAAAAAGTATTTTTTAAGCATCTATTATGTTCCAGGCACTATGGTAGTTCCACAAGTTTGAAGCAATGGCAAAACAAACAAGTAAGTAAAAGGCAACTGAATATGTGAAACCAGCGCTTAGAAAAAGTTCCAGGCTCGAGAAGAAGTATTAAGGTCCACCAAGGTAATAGCTCAGAGGGGATTAAATATATGAAGGTAATTAAGAAAGCAAGGAGGCAGAAAAGAATTCTGGAATCATGGTACAAAGAGAAGTAGCAGCATGTAGGGCCAGAAAGTCTGAATTCCAGTCGCTGTTCTGCCATTCTATATGGGTAAAACTCCTGCAGTTTCAGCTTCTTCATCTGCAAAATGAGGATAAACTTGGTTGTTAAGAGGACTAAATAACACAAATACATGAAAGCACCTGGCACATAGTAGAGCACTTGATTAATAACTATTAAATGAAAGAATATCCTACTGATGTCACTTATGAACAATAATATTAAATGGTAAGATAGATAACTAACTCACCAATGGTGAGACTGTTGAGCACAGCCAGGTTACTGAACATGAAACTAGGAAACAAAAGTTTTAAAAATAACCATAATAACACTGACAATGAACTCAGTAACACAGTGTTTAATATTCATAGTGATCTTAGGTAGTAGATATTACTGTCCCTAATTACAGATGTGATCAATGAGGCTCAGAGAAATCAAGACACACAGCTAGTAGGCACAGACCAAGTCTGACTCCAGAGGGCAAGCTCTTAGCCATTACAGTATTATTTCTCCAAGCTATCCTAGGAGATGTGTAGGAAACAGATAAAAAGCAGAATGGCCAAGCACCTGCTCTCCAGGCCAAGTAAATTAGCCAAGTTCAAAAAGGAAAAATAGAAAAGCTCAAAAGATGTAACATAACATGGTTTCAGAAACAACAGCAGAGATGTCACCTGCACACAGTAAGAACTGAGCACAGAATGATCCTGCCTAAACAAGCCCTTAGTCAAGTGGTGACAGGCTCCATGAACAACAACTGCAACTGCTAGTCTCTGAACAGTCTGTGTGTGTGTGTGTGTGTGTGTGTGTGTGTGTGTACAATACAAAAAGTACACTTGGTCACCAAATGGCTCCTTTCACCCACAGAGGCATTCAGAAACAAATCCACCACCAGCTGCAGTGTTTTCAAATACAAAGGATAGTTGTGGTTCTAAGGGATGATGTTATAAAAAAACCCAGTACCAGATGGCTTATCTGCAAAGGCTTGTTCCACTGGCTATCTGTCATGGTCCAACAGTGTACAACCAAAATAAAGCACGAGGAGTTGCTATTAGCAATGGAGACACATACCTGGAAGGTAAACTGCTGAGCTCACAACTATATCAACACTGCATCAGTAACCCTAGGGCTCATTATTTCTATAAATCTCTACAGTTAAAAAATTCAAAATATTCTGTCTTGCTTTCCCTATACTACCCTGCACCCCCCAGCCTTCATCACTAACATATCCCTCCACACATCCTTCCCTAACCACAGTCTGCTTGGACTCCATTAAGGAATTATCTTCTGCTATGTAAACTACTGCCCACACTCCAATGCCTCCCACTCTCCCAATTCTAAACCCCACTGTCCTCCATACCAGCCCTGATTCCTCCTTTCCTAGCCTGCCCACTGTGCTCAGAGAAACACCCCTTCTAACATGAATAAGTTCATCTACCTCAACTACTCCCTTAGAAAATAGTCCTTTCATCTTCCTGATGTACCAAGACCGCATTACTTCCTAGATTCCCTTCCTTCCCTCTTCCCCTGATGTGTTCACCACTGTCACTTCCAGTCCAGCATTCCACTCTCAGCTCCCCAGCACCTTCCTCTCTTAGGAGCCTGCTAATCATCCTCTGCATGACTCTCCACCAAGCTCCATGACATTCTCTGATTTCCTTCATTGATCTTAGCGTTTGGCTCACAGTCTTTCCTTTTGATGAGGCATATTTGTCAAAATCATTTTTAAAAGGGCATATCAAAAGGGCTGGACCGAAATATCTAAACAGTCACCAGTAATGGAAATGATATCAATACCTCGCTATCTCAGGTATCCTGGCCAGCAGCAGGAGGAGAGACTAACGAGGCTCAAGGATGAGACCAAAGATGTGGTGGAGTTTGGGACAAGGTGGAGCTTAGGAACAAAGTGAGAATGTCTTCATAATAATAAAAAGGGTGGTATGGTTAGATTATAGGCTGTATGAGCATATTTTTGAATCAAAATGGTCACATTAAAATGTCCTATACCACAAAGAAACTTCCTGCAGGTGGAAATGGTATTGATTATAAGGTGTGGTATATGTGAAGTATATCCATTGATCAAGATTTGTGCATTTCAGTGCTATCAATTACATCTTTAAAAACTATAAAATGAGAATAATGATAATCACATGGGTGGAGGTATACAGACAAAGAATGACAATGCTGACAACTGTTGAAGGTCGGTACTGGGTTTATAAGGTCTATTATACTATTCTGTTTATGTATCATAGATACATGTTTTCTAAATGTCACAAACCCATCTCCCATACAACTCATGCTCAATCATATCCTTTATGGTAACTGTTGAAGGTGGGTACTGGGTATATGAGCTTTATTATACTATTCTGTTTATATATCATAGATACATGTTTTCTAAATGTCACATACCCATCACCCATACAACTCATGCTCAATCATATCCTTTATGACTTCAACATCTACAACAGAACTTCTAACACTCCAATTTCAATATTTATCACAAGCTTTCCAACAGCCCAAGAAAAGCTCTAATTCAGCAGCTATTCTAGACATTCAAATGCTCCATTTCATGAGCACTCTTCTCTAAGAGCTACGTTTTAAAAGACATTTCTTACTGAGCACTGTCTTCCAATCTTTCCAGCTTCTTGCTGGTGCTGTGTTCCTGCTTTTCATTTTGTAGCCTCCATCCCCAGATCACTGCCTTACCTACCCAATCTTGGCTGTGTGTTGCAGACGTGGATATTTACTAATGGCCTCCTATAAATGCTGTGAGAACAAAAAATAAAATAAAAGCAAATGACGTAAAAATAAATAAACACACACAATAAAAATAGAGTTACCATTTAACCTCTATTTCCTATGAGAACACTTTTACGATTTGGGTTTCATCTTTCATCCTTCATGGAAGAAACTTGGTCCAAGATTGTCAATGATCCCCTTGTCTTCAAATTCTAGCATAGTTTAGTCCTTGTCTTCTCATACCTTTCTGTAGCTTTTTAAGCTACTGGTCATCTTTTCCCTCATAGCTTCTGTGTACTCTTCTTGATTTTCTTCCTCTCAGTCCTCTTTCTGCTTCATCCCAAGTTGGGCCTTCTCTCCTTTCTAAATAATAGTGCGTCCAACAGAACTTTCTTCAACTCTGAAAATGTTCTGTATCTGTGCTGTCCCATATAGCAGTCACTGGTCATATCTGGCTACTGAACATCTGAAATAGGGCTAGTATGCTTTTAATTTTTTTTTTTTTTCAAAACAGGGTCTTGCTTTGTCGTCCATGCTTAAGAGTAGTGGTGTGATCAGTTCACTGCAGCCTCGACCTCCTGGGCTCTAGCCATCCTCCCACGTCAGCCTACCGAGCAGCTGGGACCACATCGCATACCACCACAAGCAGTTAATTTTGTTTAGAGACAAGGTATCACCATGCTGTCCAAGCTAATTTCATTTAAATTTAAATTTAAATAGCTACATGTGGCCAGTAGCTACTATAACAGACAATACAACTCTCTCTCATTCATTCTTGTGGCTTCAGTTATCACCTCTATATCCAAAGACGATTCACAAATTTATACTGAACAAAGTGACCTGTATGAGTTCCACAAGCACTTCAAACTCTAAAATACAATCAACCATCTCCACCATCAACTCCTCCCTTACTTTATACCAAACACCTTCACCTACCTAATATCCTTAGTTCTGTGAACAGAATTCATTATCTAAGCCATCTGAGCTTGAAGTCTTAAGTCATTTTTAACTCTCTGTCTCTCATATCTAAGAAGATGTATATTCCTTTTGACTTTACCTAACTGATATCCCTGCGTCCATCCCAATGTATACAATATGCACAATATTTCTGCCAGGTATCATTCTTTCAAATGGTTAACTTTGTAGCCTTGCTTTTTTCAAATATATTAATGATTCCCCACTGCCCACAAATAAAGTCTAAATTCCCTAGAGTAGCACAGAATTCAACACTACATAATCTGGCACCAAGCTATCTTTCTAGCCTTGCCTTCCACTTCTACCTCTTAAGCCTCCTATTCTCCAGCTGAAAGGAATCCTTACCTTTCTCCAACACATCCTGTCATAACGTTGTGTGCATATCTACGCTCATGCTCTCCTATCCTCCTTAGATGTCCTTCTGACTCCTGTTCATCCTTCATGGTTCACTCAAGTTCCACTTCTTCCACGACATTTCACAGATTCCCACTGTCATGGTTCACTCAAGTTCCACTTCTTCCACGACATTTCACAGATTCCCACTGTTCCCCACCAAAGATTAACCTCGACTTTTCTGAATTCCCATTGCACTTTTAAACTGTACTACACGTATAGCAATAATCAGTTTCTACTTTGTTAGAAGTTGGTTATCTGCACTTACTATATCACAAGATCTTTAAAGATGCATATATTTTAGATATCTTTCTAACTACAAACACTAAAATGACCAGTATAAATTAGGTACATAATAAATTATATCTACTAACTATGATAATTTCATTTAAATTAGAGATCAATTCTTATGTGTAAAAGATTTTCAGTGTCTCAAAAGTGGCCCAGGCTCTAAACTATCCATTATCAATAGTACACAAGTGCTTTGGAACACACAAGTCCCCAAACTGCCCTAAGTATGAGCTTCCAAATACTGAAAAATCGCCTTCCTATTCTAGTCAAGTACTATCAATATAGTGAATAAAACTGAATCTGACCTATTTTGTCTCCTACGAGAATACAGGAAATTTTCTATTTTAAATACAGCATTGTGTATCAACATAGGAGACATATTTCAGGAGCTCATACCATCCTTTTTATTATTATGAAGACATTCTCACTTTGTTCCTAAGCTCCACCTTATCCCAACCCCCACCCCATCTTTAGTCTTATCCTTGAGCCTCATTAGACATATTTCAGAGCTCATCTAACTCAGGTTTGATATGATTCAAGTAAGAGAAGTAACAAATTACTCAATGATAACAGCTACCATTTGTTGAACACTTACAAGTATATCCGACACTGTTCGAAGCACTTAACATGTATTATCTCATTTAGTTTTTATGAAACTGTATGAAACAGGTACTATTATCACTCCCATTTTACATATTGTTTAGAAATTTGGTATAAAAGGTAGATCACATATCTTTTAATGGTATAACCAAACAAATGGATCAATGATGCCCCTGTGATTATATAGAGGTCCTGGCCTAGAAGGCCAAAGATAACCAGATACAATCTCATTGATCCTCAATCTTCCCATTGGTCCTTCCCATTGGTCCTTACCAATCTTCCCATTGGTCCTTCCCATTGGTCCTTACCAATCTTCCCATTGGTCCTTACCTATCAGAGCAGTCATAAGAATCAGACAAAATAATGGGTGTGAAAACAAGCAAGAAGAGCAACGGCCTTGAAGTCAAGGGACCTGGAATCCAGCCTCTGCTCTGACCTTTACTACATGAGACCTTGTGTAAATAAAACCTACTGCTTCTTTGAGCCACATCCACTCTTTAGACAAGCACAGAGTACCCACTTATGTGCCAGATATTCGGCTACGGTTAGGGATACAGAGTGAACATGACAGACAGGTTCTCCTCTCCTCACAGAACTCATAGCCTAGAGGGGGTTACAGATGAATAAAAAGGCAGTTATAATAGAGTGGGCTAAGTGTTCAGAGAAGGGAGTATACAGGAAAGGTATCTAATATAGACTTAAGAGTCAAAGGGTATTTCCCAAAACAAAATGACTTCCAAGCTAAGATTAAAAGGATAAGAAGGAATTAATCAGGAAAGGAAATAAAGAGTTTCAGGCAAAAGGAACAAGGTTCAAAGACCTGGGCATCAGGCACATGTTAACATGTTAACAGGAGACTCTAGAGGAGTAAAGAGGATTTTTATAAAACATATTGGGAGATCTTTCTGTATAACTTCTTACAAGTGCATGTACATCTAAAATTATCTCAATACAAACTTTAATCAAAGAATGCACATATGAGAGAACCTTATAAAATGAGATGCACTTTGGCTGTTTCCGTTACTATTAATACTAATTAACTGTGTTATGTATATTACTATAGAGAGCAAAGTTAGAGGTGTTGTTATAATGGAAACAGAACTAATAAGGACAGCTAGTGACCGTATTTCCATAGCTGGCCAAAATTTGGAGACACATGATTCAGTACCTTTCACATCTGGTCGATATTGTAGTCCATCATCTTTCTTTCCCAACAAACTATTGTCATCTGTATCTGTAAGAGAAAACGGTTCTCAAATTAAGATATATACAATGGTTAAGTTATATCATGATACGCCCAATAATTCCAAATCATTCCAAGTTCTTCTTCACCTCTGTCCCCTTATCCTGCTCACGTTGTCTACCATTCTCTAAATCAATTATGTTATTTCTGTCTGAGGCCTCAAGGCATCCCAGGTATAAGTGCTCTTTGCATGCTCTTTGCATGATGAATAGTCAGTTTCATCTATACTTCAGCTCCAATGTCACCTCCTTTAAAAACTCCTATGCAAACTAAAACAACACCTACTCTGAGAAGAAAGGGTTAACCCTTTCTTTCTCTAAAAGACAACTGCCTCAAGATTTACCTTCTCCTACCCACTGTTACCCTGGAAACAACAGATTAAGATAAATAGGGACTCTCAGCTGTGTTATGAAACGCTTACTATAAAAAATGACCCCTGATTTGAGAACTGCACCTGGACTGGGAAGACTATAAATGAGCCATAACCACGTGTTTAGAAGCACAAGCTTCCCAATACTAGTGGGGGAGGCAAAGGAAAGACACAGTTAAGTTTGTGGATGAAAGATTACAGAGGGGACTAAGATAAAACTTAAGGCCCAATCACTCCAAAGGATGCATTTCAATTAAACTCTCAAGCTTGACTGATATGATTTGGTTCCGTGTCCCTGCCCAAATCTCATGTCTAATTGTAATCCCCAATGTTGAAAGAGGGGCCTTGTGGAAGGTGACTGGATCATGGGGGCACATTTCCCCCTTGCTGTTCTCATAATAGTGAGTGAGTTCTCACAAGATCTGGCTGTTTATAAAAGTGCATGGCACCTCTCCCTTTGCTCTCTCTTCCTCCTTTTCCTGCCATGTAAGATGTGCCTGCTTCCTCTTTGCCATCCACCATGATTGTGTTTCCTGAGGCCCTCAGCCATGCTTCCTGTATAGCCTGTGGAGCTGCAAGCCAATTATACCTCTTTTCTTTATAAATTACCCAGTCTCAGGTAATTCTTTATAGCAATGTGAGAATGAACTAATACACTGATCAAGTGCTCTGAACTTGAAATTCCAAAGAGTATCATTCAAATATGCATCTTTTCCTCAGAGAACATAGTCCTTCCTTAAGCTAGTCTTCCCACCCAAGTTCTAAATGCCACTCCATTGGGGTGGGGGGACCATACTTCTTCAAGATCAAGGCTAAGTGGGACATCTAACTACAAGGGATCCCTGTCAGCAAATGGTGTCCTCTATCATGCCCACACTCAACTCCTACCTAAAAATTGTCTGATGAGCTTCTTGGGTATTCTTTGATAGTTTAGACCAGAGGTACTGCAACCAATTGTGTAGTGTGTCACAAATAATTTGTAACCAATATAATGTACCAAATTTTGGCTTACAACCTTTTCCCTTTAGCTCAGATAAAAACATAATATCCCTTTAATAAGTCTAAAAAGAGAGGAAGAAGGGAACCAGTAAGCAAGAAAGATGTACAATCCTAGTCCATGAATATGTGCCTGGCCCACATATGTGACCAAGGAAATAATCCATCTTCCCAACTCATCTGAATATTACTGAGGAAAGAAAATTGGGAACCTCTGGCTTTAGAGACTGAATATTTCTAGTAGGGGTGGAAAACAAAAACTCCTTCTTATATGGTATCATGGTTTCTAAGCTATAACAAAAAGCAAGAAGGGCAAAAAGAATTTTAAGCAAAAGGCAATACATTTTCTTTACATTCTCTAACTTCACACCAAAATCTGTAATCACACATAATATGTACAGGGAAAAATGATACAGATAATGGGAAAACAAAGTAAATTATTATGCTGTATAAAAAGAGGTTTAACAAATATATGGTAATAACACAGTTTTACTGAAATTAAAACAAGTTATCTAACTCTTAAACAGCTATAATCATTCCAAATTTGAGATGACATTAGAACTATAAATAATAATTATAATTCCATGTTAGGATCAGTTAGTAACCAAGAACTAACTAAATAAAAACCAAGAAGTATGGTTTATGTCTTGAAAAGATGAAAATAAATGAAAAAAACTAAAGTAGTAATAAAAAAATCTGAAATACAAAGTAATAAAATAAAGCTTCGAGGATTTCTCATTTTGCAAATTTGAAACACTACCAAATGTACAATTATATGTATACAATAGTAAAGACGGGTCTCTGAATAAATAAAATGGATTTTACCTGTGCAATGGCCAAGATGCCTTATATCAATTTGTTCTTGCTTTATACAAGATGCTTCTCGAACAAAACAGGGATTGTTATAGGAACTCCCATCAGAAGCACACACAGGATTAAAACTGTATCCACTGCAATCTATATTACATACACACCTGTTGGAAAAGACAAAAATTACCTATATTTTACAACAAAAATATTTCACAATGCAGCAACAACAAAAAAGACCAATTCTTCTGCTTTCTGTAACAGAAGTCAATATATTGTTTTAAGTTACTGATAAAAGCTTAAACAAATATCTAAAAAAATTTTTAGGTGAGGATTTAGAGATAATTTCATCAAGATATTATGAATCCAGTGGTTTCTCTAGAATTTTCATATCTAGCTAAAGTAATCAGGAGATGTCAAATATCAATGACATTAACTAAAAAGCAAAATGGCATAGTGGAAAGGACACAGAATTATGAGTCAATAGTCACGAATCTAAATTCTACCCCTACTTATCACCAGATTTGTGTCCAAATTCTTCCTCTAAGTCTTAGTTTACTGATCAGTAAAATGGAGGCAGTAATAATGGCCAGGCATGATGGCTCATGCCTGTAATCCCAACACTTCGGGAGGCCAAGGCAGGAGAATCACTTGAGCCCAGGAGTTTGAGACCAAAATATAAAAAACGTAGCCAGGCACAGTGGTGTGTACCTGTGGTCTCTGCTACTTGGGAGGCTGAAGCAGGAGCATCACTTCAGCCTAGGAGGTTGACGCTGCAGTGATCCATAATTGCACCACTGTACTCCAGCCTGAGGGACAGAGTGAGACCCTGTCTTAAATAAATAAATAACCTACCTTACCAAATAACTGGGAAGGTTAAAAAATATAACAGATATGAAATATGTAAAATGGAAACCCTCAAAAGTGTTTTCTAGCTACGTGTCTACCTATGTAACTGAATGTCCACTGAACACTGAGTGTTGTACTACGGAGAAGGCGAAAGAAGTCCAAAGCAAGATCACTCCCCTCAAGAATGATACCATCTAGTTGGGAATAGAGAAGCAAAAATAAAAATATAGAGACTCTCCTGTTTACAGCAACACAGAGGACTAGGAACCTTTACTAACCTTCCTGATAAAAACAACAGAAAATACTGGGCAAACATTTTAAAACATTCTCTTAAATACATTCACAAGTTGGTAAGAAAGTCAGAAATACTTAGGACAGAAGTTATAGGAACACAGGAACAGAGAAGGGTCAACTGAGCTCTCTAAAGCTGATTTTCACTTTGAAGGCATTTGCCAAACTGGGTAAATTCAATTATCAATTTTTTGGCTTTGCAGGCCTGATGTGGTTCGGCTGTGTCCTTATCCAAATTTCATCTTGAATAGTAACTCCCACAATACCCATGTATTGTGGGAGAAACCTGGTGGGGGGTGACTGAATTATGGGGGCAGGTCTTTCCTGTGCTGTTCTCGTGATAGTGAATGAGTGTCATGAGATCTGATGGTTTTAAAAATGGGAGTTTCTCTGCACAAGCACTCTTTTTTCCTGCTGCCATCCATGTAAGATGTGACTTGCTCCTCCTTGCCTTCTGCCATGATTGTGAGGCCTCCCCAGCCATGTGGAACTGTGAGTCCAGTTAAACCTCTTTCTTTTCCCCAGTCTCGGGTATATCTTTATCAGCAGCGTGAAAACAGATTAATACAATAAACCGGTAACAGTAGAGTGGGGTGCTGCCAAAAAGATACCTGAAAATGTGGAAGTGACTTTGGAACTGGATAATGGGCAGGAGTTGGAACAGTTTGGAGGGCTCAGAAGAAGACAGGAAAATGTGGGAAAGTTTGGAACTTCCTACAGACTGGTTGAATGGCTTTGAACAAAATGCTGACAGTGGCACAAACAATAAAGTCCAGGCTGAGGTGATCACAGATGGAAATGAGGAACTTGTTGGGAACTGGAGCAAAGTGACTCTTGTTATGTTTTAGCAAAGAGATTGGTGCCCCTGCCCTAGAGATCTGTAGAACTCTGAAATTGAGAGAGATGATTTAGGGTATCTGGCAGAAGAAATATCTAAGCAGCAAAGCATTCAAGAGGTGACTTGGGTGCTATTAAAGGCATTCAGTTTTACAAGGAAGCAAAGCTTAAAAGTTCAGAAAATTTGCAGTCTGACTATGTGATAGAAAAGAAAATCCCATTTTTTTTAGAAGAAATTCAAGCTAGCTGCAGAAATTTGCGTAAGTTACAAGCAATCAAATGTTAATCCCCAAAACAATGGGAAAATGTCTCCATGGCATGTCAGAGGTCTTCATGGCAGCCCCTCCTATTATAGGAGGAAAACATGGTTTCCTGGGTAGGGCCCAGGGTCCCCGTGCTCTGTGCAGCCTAGGGACTTGGTGCCCTGCATCTCAGCTGCTCCAGCTGTGGCTGAAAGGGGCCAATGTAGAGCTTGGGCTGTGGCTTCAGAGGGTGCAAGCCCCAAGCCTTGGCAGCTTCCACATGGTGTTGAGCCTGCAGGTAGAGAGAAGTCAAGAACTGGGGTTTGGGAACCTCCACCTAGATTTCAGAGGATGTATGGAAATGCCTGGATGCCCAGGTAGAAATTTGCTGCAGGGGCGGGGCCCTTATGGAGAATCTCTGCTATGGCAGCGTGGAAGGGAAATGTGGGGTCAGAGCCCCCATACAGAGTCTCTACTGGGGCATCACCCAGTGAAGCTATGAGGAGAGAGCCACCGTCATCCAGATCCCAGAATGACAGATCCACTGACAGCTTGCACTGTGCATCTGGAAAAGCCACAGACACTCAAGGCCAGCCCATGAAAGTAGCCAAGACAGAGGCTGTACCCTGCAGAGCCACAGAGGTGGAGCTGCCCAAGACCATGGGAACCCACCTTTTGCATCAGCATAACCCAGATACAAGATGTAGAGTCAAAGGAGATCATTTTAGAGCTTTAAGATTTGACTGCCCTGCATGGGGCCTATAGCCCCTTTGTTTTGGCCAAATTCTCCCATTTGGAATGGCTGTATTTACCCAATGCCTATACCCCCTTGGTATCTAGGAAGTAACTAACTTGCTTTTGATTTTACAGGCTTATAGGCAGAAAGGGCTTGCCTTGTCTCAGATGAGATGCTGGACTGTGGACTTTTGAGTTAATGCTGAAATGAGATAAGACTTTGGGTGACTGGTGGGAAGGCATGATTGGTTTTGAAATGTGAGGACATGAGATTTGGGAGGGGCAAGCAGGGGAATAATATGGTTTGCTGTGTCCCCACCCAAATCTCATCTTAAACTGTAACTCCCACCATTCCCACGTGTCATGGGAGGAACCAGGTAGGAGGTGACTGAATTATGGGGGTGGGTCTTTCCTGCACTGTTCTCATGACAGTGAATGAGTCTCACAAGATCTGATGGTTTAAAAAATAGGAGTTCCTCCACACGAGCTCTCTCTTTGCTTGCCACCATCCATGTAAGATGTGACTTGGTCCTCTTTGCCTTCCACCACACCACGATTGTGAGGCCTCCCCAGCCACCTGGAACTGTGAAGTCCAATTAAACCCTTTCTTTTGCAAATTGCCCAGTGTCTTTATCAGCAGTGTGAAAACAGACTAATACAAGGCCTCTGGGAACAGGAGACAAAGAACACTGATCCACCTAAGATGGCCTCTGGGAACCGGAGACAAAGAACACTGACCCACCTAAAGTAGGGAGTCTGGAGATCCTAAAAAAGTTAGATCTTTAAATATACATGTGTGTGTGTGTGTGTGTGTGTGTGTGTGTGTGTATCCCTCAGCATGAAGGTAAACTGGAAATGAGCTGTCATATTCCAAAGGGACTATTTAAAAAATTAAAAAGGTTGCACTGACCCATAACTTTGAAAAACGAAAAGAAAGCCAGCTTACCTGAGAATTCAAAGCCATAAGTCAGCCCTCACACAGATAATTACAACTTAAAATACTACTTGGTTGTTTTGAAAAATCTCAAACCCAGAATTAATTTTAAGGGGTCAAGGACTAGAAGAGGCTCTAGGCCAAACTTGTCCAACCCACAGCCCAGGAAGGCTTTGAATGCAGCCCAACATAAATTCATAAACTTTCTTAAAACATTATGAGGTGTGTGTGTGTTTGTGTGTATGTGTGTGTAACTCATTAGCTATCGTTAGTTTATTTTAATGTGCAGCCCAAGACAATTAGCCTTCTTCCAATGTGTCCCAGGGAAGTCAAATGATTGGACACCCCTGCTGTAGGCAAATGACAGAAGCAATTGCAATCTTCTCTGGAGAAACTCAATTTCACTCTAGACCTAAATGATTTTCCACAGATACAATTCTGAGAAAAATACGCAGCTCAGCCCACAGAGACACATTCAGTCACATACCCACAACAAAGAGATAAAACAACATGAAAAGAAGTCGATTTTTAAAAGAACTAAACAGAACTTCCAGAAATAGACAACATATTACTAGATATAAGAAAGGCAATGAGCAGATTTAACAGCAGATTAGAGAAACTAAAGAATAAGTGAATTAGAAGACAGGTCAGAGGAAATTAACCAGACCACAGCAGAGAGTCAAAGACATGGTGCATATTTAAAAAAGAGCCATGGGCTGGGTGCAGTGGCTCACCCCTGTAAACCCAGCACATTAGGAGGCCAAGGCGGGCGAATCACCTGAGGTCAGGAGTTTGTGACCAGCCTGACCAACATGGAGACACCTCGTCTCTACTAAAAATACAAAATTAGCCAGGCATGGTAGCGCATGGCTGAGGCTACTCAGGAGGCTGAGGCAGAAGAATCCCTTGAACCCAGGAGGCGGAGGTTGCGCTGAGCCATGATCGTGCCACTGCACTCCAGCCTGGGCCACAGAGCGAGACTCTGTCTCAAAAAAAAAAAAAAAAAAGAAAGAAAGAAAATGAGGCAGGAAAATATTCTCAGCAACTTCTCTTCAAACTTTTTAAAACTAAAAAAGATACTCATCTAAATATCCAAGAAGCCCAATGAATCCCAAACAGGATTACTAAAAATGGATCCACATACTGAAATATCATAGTGGAATTTTATAATGAGAAAAAAAAATTATAAAAGCAGCCAGAAAGAAGAGAAAGAGTACCTTCAGTGAAGTAAGAATAAGAGGAAAAACTGACTTTTCAAAAGCAATACTGAAGCCAAATTGTTTATAGCTAAAAGTGAAATAGTACCTGCTATGTGCTAAGGTAGAATAGAATTCTATTTAAGACAAATCTTTTGAGAATAAAAAATAATAAAATAAAAAGAACTTGGAAGGAGTACAAACTTACAAAATTTCTCACCTGCTGACTGTCAGTAAAGGAAATTCTAAAGGCAATAGAAAAATGATCCTTTAAGGAAAGTCTGAGATGCAAATATAAATGAAGAACAAAGGTCTAAACACATCGGTAATATAAGAACAACAGAGCTCTGTGTGGTTAAATTTTTTTAAGCTGGAAATTAAAATACATGATGATAACAATAGCACACAAGTTTGGAGAAACTGAAAGTCAAGTGTTTTAGGAGAACAGTAACATTAAGCAAATTTAGATTGTGATAAGCTGAATATGCATGTTAAAATTGCTGAGGTTACCATTACAAGAAGGAAACTCCATAACTTCAAAACTGCTAGAGAAAAAAAATCCAAAAGAAGGCAAGAAAGGGAAAAGAAAAAGAAAAAGCAAGACAAAAGTATAAAATAAGAAAAAAATTAAAATATATCAGTATTTACAATATATTTAAGTTGACTACATTTTCCAATTAAATAACAAAAGTAGTTGGCTGTGTAAAAATACAAAAGCCAGCTATATGTTGCTTGTAAGATACATGTTAAAATGATAACAAAAGTTGAAAATACTAGGAGAGTGAAAGACATACATCACCCTTGGTATAGAAGAAACCTCGTATGGTTATATTTAATATCAGATATAAAAGACTTTAGGTCAAAAAGAATTATAGGAATTAAAGAAAATCCCTTCATAATAATAAAAATATTTTATTCAGCAGGATAATACAATTCTAAACATTTTAAGTCTCAAAATGTAAAAAGTGAAAACTGATATAACCATAATAAGAAATTGCCAAATCCAGCCAGGCGTGGTAGCTCACACCTGTAATCCCAGCACCTCGGGAGGCTGAGGTGGGCAGATCATGAGGTGAGGAGTTTGAGACCTGCCTGGCCAACACAGTGAAACCCCGTCTCTACTAAAAATACAAAAAATTAGCTGGGTGTGGTGGTGGGCACCTGTAATCCCAGTTACTTGCGAGGCTGAGGCAGGAGAATGGCGTAAACCAGTGCAGGGCTTCTCTCAGCAGTATTTGTGACCTTATTGTTACATTGCCCCTGCCAGAGCATTTGTAGCGATAGAAGGCTTACTATCTCACCAAAGCAGTACATCTTATGGGTGAGTAGTTATTACCTGGGCTGAGCCCCAAACATGCATCCTAATTAATTTCCACCCATTGACTCTAACTCTGGCCTCTAAATCTACATGTAATAAGCCCAAAATATCATTTAAATATTCAAAGATTATCATTATATTGAATACAAGTTTTCACCTGAAGTTTATTCAATGATTCCTCATTTGTTATATCATCCTGATCACCTTCCAAATTCAGTATCTCATAATATGAGGCCAAAAACAAAACAAGGACTACAGTACAGAGAAGCTATTACCTTAACTCTTCTGGACACTATGCTTACATAATGCAGGCAGGATAGGATTAACTTTTCTGATAACCACATCAAATTTTAGACACATACTCAACTTCTTAAATATATTCAACTCTGTAGGTATGGCCTGCAAAACACGTCCCCACTATTGTCTAGAACCCAGGGTTAGGACTTCACATTTATCTCTATCAAATTTTAGATTATCTCAGCATGCTGAAATCTTTTGGACTCTAATTCTATCATCTAACATCTCTTCTAGACTGACATATTCATAATGTTGACAAGTTATCAATAAACGCACTGACTAGAACACGATAAACACAGCCATGTGTCATATTCTAAGAAACCTACCTTAATATTTCTAGAAAAATTAATCCATTACTGAACACCTTTTAAGGAAGTTGTTAACCACCTAGAATTGCAGCTATCATCTGACCTGACTTCCTATGTCATATATACCAAGCCAGATTGATGATTATCCTGCTTAGATTCATATACATCACAATTAAGGCTCAGCCTTGGTATCGCAATCTTATCACACTACCAAAAAAGAAAAAGAGGTTAGCTTTAGCATGCTCTTACTAACAATCTCAGCATGCGCTCAGAAATAAAGTTAATAAAACAGAAGACTCAAAAGAAATGTAATCCTAAAAGGTCAGAGGCTCAAAGATCATGGCTTGCCCATTACCAAAGTTAGTGACAATGCTTTTTATATTAAACAAATGTACAAAGACTATGTACAAAGACTTTTCCCATTACTTAAACAAATCTTGAGGTATTGAATTAATTGTGAACCTCCCTGCTCAACTTTCCAAGGAAAGGCCACATTTCCCCTCATTTTTTTTTTTTTTTTTTGTTCCCAGTTCCTCGTCCTCAAGGCTCAGCATAAAGGGGAAAAAAATCATACAATAACCATTTTCATTTAACAATTTTTTTGAGGCTTACAATATGATGCAAGGTCTGCACCAAAACTTCCAAGATACTATCCCTAGAAATGAGCTTTCAGTCTATTTTTTTCTACTAAAGAACAGTATTTCAGATTCTCTCAATAGGGTCTTGATATACACACACCATTAGTTTTACTTTTGAAATAAATGACACACTTCTAGCACTAATAAATATAGCCTGATCTATATACACATTGCTACATTTGAGAGAGCCCATGCTCATTTCCACAGAAGATAGTTTTTTAATATATCAAAGTAAGACAAGGTTTTTAAAATACTCTCTGAATTCCAAATTACTATATTACATACCGAATCTAAATATATACTTGTCTTTAAAGGAGTAATATAATAAAAACAATATTTGAGAATGATTATTCTCATGGCTACAGGTAAGCTGCAGTGAAATAACGTGAAAAAGAGTAGCAGAATAGAGGGGTTCAAATCAAGCAAAGGAACAGAGAAAATTAATTTCAAAGAGCAATCTGGTAAAGTTAACAGATTTTCTTTTTTCTTGTTGTTAGTTTAGTTTAGTTTTGTTTTTTGAGACACGGTCTCACTCAGTTGTTCAGGCTGGAGTGCAGCGGCACAATCTCAGCTCACTGCAACCTCCACCTCCCAGGTCCAAGCCTGCCTCAGCCTCCCGAGTAGCTAAGATTACAGGCGCATGCCATCATGCCTGGCTAATTTTTGTATTTTGGTAGAGGCAGGGTTTTGCCATGTTGGCCAGGCTGGTCTCGAACTCCCCCACCTCGGCTTCCCAAAGTGCTGGGAGTACAGGCATGAGCCACCACACTCAGCCCTGTTAGATTTTTCTGGTAAATTCCTATTAGTAAAGGAAAATGAGAGAAAGGTAACAAAAGGGATGATCCAAAAAAGGGAAGTGCTTCTTTCCTTTCAATATGCCCCAAGGAATGGGAAATACTTTTAAATGATATGAATTAAGTAATTAAGGAAAGGGATAAAGACAAAGTCTTCACTAAGCAAAACAGATTTCTTGGTTCATGGAGAACACAGGTGGAAAACACAAAGGTGAAGAAAATGAAGAAGTAATGAAAAATAAAAGGAATTAAGAAATAACAAGTGGGGAAAAAGTACAGCTCAACCTGGAATAAAGGCACTATTTGCTGTCATTTACCACATATTTTTATATACATATGGATGGTGTAAAGTAGGGATCAATCCTGGCAATTACAGCAGTGGGTCAATCCAGACCAATGCCTGTTTTTGCATACTCAGAAGCTAAAAATGGTTTTCACATTTTTAAAAGGTTAGGTATGGTGAAGACCACATGTGGCCTGCTAAGCCTGACACATTTACCACCTAGCCCTTTACAAAAAAATTTTGCCTACCGCGACCTAAAGGATAAAAGTGGTTAATGGAAAAGAATGTTAGCAACATAGCAAAATACCATACCAGTCCAATAAGAAACAAGTAATCACTTGTTTAACAAGGGGCATTGTTTACAGTGGGTTTTGCAGCCCGACCAGGAAATGCCTTGATCAAATGTATGAAAAAGACAGTGCTCCTTAGTGGGATGGTATCACTGCATCTAAGACTAACAACTGTGAAAACAATTGCTACTGTTTTCAATGGAATACAAAGAAAGAAGATTAAATTACCATCTCAAGTAAAGTCCAGCTCAGTGAAACAATGAGCGAAGGAGGAAAATACTAGACTCCAGAGGCCACGGGTACTACTGATTATAGTGATTACAGCTGTTTGCAGACTGGCAAGGGTAGCAAAGGTCAGGATGCACAAAGCACAGAAGCGTGCATTCAAATGAATAGAAATCACTCTTCAGTAAATATGCTAAATTCAAAACATTTAACTACATTTACTCTGCACCTACTGTGTGAGTACAGTCCCATTTGTCTCATCTAACCCTGACAATTATAAATTATCAATAGAGAAACTGAATGTGAAGGAAATCTAAAAGCCCCAGATCAAAAAATTAGTGAGGGGCTGAGACCAGTGTTTTCTCTATTCATTACAGCTGTTATACCAAATAAATATCTGAGCATGGAAAGTACCACATGTAAAGGTATTTTTCATGTTTATCATAAAATTTTTCATGAAACTCTACCACATCCACTTCTAACACTTCCACTTTTCTTTCTAACACACCCGGGACACTCCTACCTCAGACTTTCCCTCTTCCTGAAACACTCTTCCCCGGACAGCCTCCTGGTTCCACCACTCACCTCAAAGGTTTTTCTCAAATCTTAAAAGACTAGATAAAGGCCAAGAATAGTGGCTCACGCCTGTAATCCCAGCACTTTGGGAGGTCGAGGTGGGTGGATCACGAGGTCAGGAGATCAAGACCATCCTGGCCAACATGGTGAAACCCCATCTCTACTAAAAATACAAACATTAGCTGGGCATGGTGGTGCATGCCTGTAATCCCAGCTACTCAGGAGGCTGAGGCAGAAGAATCACCTGAACCCAGGAGGCGGAGGTTGCAGTGAGCTGACATCATGCCACTGCACTCCAGCCTGGTGACTGAGAGAGACTCTGTCTCAAAAAAATAAATAAATAAAATAAAAAGATTAAAAAAACTAAGCATCCATTTAAAAAGTTAGAAAATGAACAACAGAAAAAAAAAACCCAATAAAAACAAAAGGAAGGAAAATATATAATAGAAATTTAAAAGTTACAACAGAGGTTAGTAAAACCAAAAGTTGGTTCTTTGAAAAGATTTTCAAACTGATAACACAAGCTTTTCTGCAGGCTTTTTCCTGAGAGAGAAAAAGAAAAAGAGCAATATCAGGAATGAAACAGAGTAAAACTTCAAAAGGGATTATGATTTAAAAGATAATAAAAGGTTATTGTAAACAACATTATGCCAGCAAATTTGAAAATCTAAGTGAAATGAATAACTTTTTAAAAATGCTATCAAGTTCTAACAAAAAAGGAAATAGAACCTTAGGGTACACTAATCATTAAAGAAATTAAATCAGTTGTTCTTAAAAAGTCCCTTAAAGATAGCATCGGATCCAGGCATTTTTTAAAAGACAATTTATGAACACATCCATTCCAAACTTTCAAAGTAGGTAATTTTTTTTCTTTTTCTTTTTTCTTTTTTTTTAAGATGGAGTCTCACTCTGTCGCCCAGGCTGGAGTGCAGTGGCACAATTTTGGCTCATTGCAACCTCCGCTTCTCAGGTTTGAGCGATTGTGTCTCAGCCTCCAGAGTAGCTGGAATTACAGGTATGTGCCACCACGTCCGGCTAATTTTTTTTTTCTTTTTTTGTGTGTGTGTTTTTAGTAGAGACAAGGTTTCACCATGTTGCCCAGGCTGCTCTTGAACTCCTGATCTCAGGTGATCTGCCCACCTTGGTCTCCCAAAGCATTGACAGGCATGTGCACCACGCCCGACCAAAAGCAGATAATTTCACTCTTACACAAAGTCATCCAGAGACTAGAAAAAAACACTCCCTAACTCATTTTAATAGGCCACATAACATGAAAACTAAACAAAAGAATTATAACTCATTGACTACAAATGACTACAAGAAAAATCCATGAGTCCTGACTGATTGATAGAAAAGAAAATCTCACTCTTTCAATAGATAGAATACCAACTAATAATAATGTATAGGTACAAAAACAGACTGCAATCATAAAATAAAAGTAAAATGCTCTAAAAATGAGTACTCTGAAAACAAAAATGAGCTCCTGGAAATTAAAAATTGCAGCAAAAATGAAAAACTCATAAAGTTGAAGAAATTTCTCAAAAAGCACAGCAAAAAAATTTAAAACAGAAAACGGGAAAAAAAGATAAAATGAGAACTAGTCCAGGATGTCAATATCCAAGTAACAGGAGTACCAAAAATAAAAATAAAAAAAAAAAAGAAAGGAAATCATCAAATAATTAATTAAAGAAAAGTTTTCAAAATGGAAGTCAGTAAGTATCTAGGAAAGGGCATAACATTGTGAGATATCACTACACTGGAGATCAAAAGAAGACTCTACATGCTTCAAGAGAGAAAAAAATTATATACAAAGGATCAAGAATTAGAATGGCTTTAGACTTCAACAGCAACACTTGAAGCTAGAAGATAACAAAGCAACATTTTCTTGATTCTCAGGGAAATTTGTCTCACACCTCCAATTATGCACTTGCAAAGTTCTAAATAAAATATTAGATGTAGAATAAAAATACTTAAACACTTCAAACAAGGTCTCAAAAGTTTTTAAAATCTTACACCTTTTCATAAGAAGCTGCTATCAGAAGTAATAAAATGGGAAAGTAAAACCAAGACGTGAGAAGCAAAAATAGAAGAAACACAGTACCCTATATAGGAGGGAGAGACAAAGGAATTTCTAGGAAGATCCTAGTGGTATAATAAAAAATATTCTTGGTCTTTGTTCCCAGTTCCTGGTACAGAGTTCCCTTGACATTTCTTAAGTGATAGGTGAGTTCTTATATTCTACTGAGATGACTCATGGGGTGAGGGGGCAGGGAGTTAATGTCACCAGAGAAACCAACCACAGTGATTAGAGGGTTAGAACTTCTGCCTCCCAGCCCCACCCCAATTCTCCTACCTCTGGGAAGGGGAGAGGGGTTGGATGTTAAGTTCAGTCACCAATGACCAATGAGTTAACCAGTCACAATTACATAATAAAACTTCAGTATAAAAACTCAGAATAAGGGGGGTTCGGGAGCTTCCGGTTGGTGAGCACATCTCAGTGGTGCACTTGACTCCATGGGGACAGAAGCTCCTGCACTCAGAACCCTTCTGGACCTTGCTTTATGTACTTCTTCATTTGGCTGATCATTTGTCTACTTTACAAATAAATAATAAGTAGAGTGCTTTCCTGAGTTTTGTGAGTTGTTTTAGCAAATTAGGTAGGGCATGGGAACTCCAAAATTTATGGTCATCTGGGCAGAAGTGGGGGTAGCCTGGGGACCTCATGTGCAGCTGGTTATAAAGAGGGGGCAGTCTTATGGGACTGAGTCCTTAACTGTGGGTCTGCGCTAACTCCAAGTAGTTACTGTTAGAATTTAATTGAATTTTTGGACATCTAGGTAGTGTTAGAGAGTTGGAAAATCAATTGTTGTTGGAAAAAATACCATACTGAAGGAAGATCCTGGGATGACAGCTATATACAAGATGTAGAGGGCAATCAGTCCACAATGAAATACTTTAACTCTGTTGACAGCTGCGTGGACGGCCATTATTACCAAGACGCCTAGTGCTACCATACCCAACTTTCAGTCAGAAGATTAGATAGACTGCTCAGGTAAGCCTGGCCCAGATTCTTATGTGTAGTTGGCTTGTCTTGACCATAAGATAACGAAGTTCCTCATCACCCACTGGGGCCCGTCAGGGGTGGAGGGCTGGGGGAGAGATAGCATTAGGAGAAATACCTAACGTAAATGACAAGTCAATGGATGCAGCAAACTATCATGGCACATGCATTATGTAACAAATCTGCACATTGTACACATGTGCCCCAGAACTTAAAGTATAATTAAAAAGTTAATAAAGATAATGAAGTTCCTACTCTCCCCTCCATGTCCTGCTGCAAGAACAACTCAGCCCACTCAGTTAATTGACATACTCTTGACAGTTGAAGGTGAGCTATGGGGAGATTATAAAAGTAAACAACACAGAGCACAGCAGTCCATTCTGATCACATTTCTACCAGTGATCCATACATTAGAATCCTATCAGATGCCCCAACTACAGTGAGCCCACATTTTCCATGACCCTGTGACTCCAGTACTCATGGCTCTGTCCACTGACTTCCCCAAAAGGGACTTTGCAAACTCTCCGAGGAGCTGAAAACCAGACCCTGCCACAGATGCTGTTCAAAGTGTCTTCTGTAAGCCTTCCTCTCTAAGGGGGCACTATTACCCTTTCCTTCCATGGCTAGGTTCGCACAAGGTACTGGAAATGATAGCAGTATTCTATTTTGTACCCTAGGTGTTAGGTACACAGGTGGTTTTTAATCAGTATTCCTTAAATTGCACATGCATGTTTAAACACTTCTGTAAGCAGTGTACATTTTACAATAAAGATTTTAAATAAGGTACAGAATAAGGTATAGTGTGATGCCATTAGTTTGTTTAAAAAAAAAAGAATATATGTACATATTTGCTTGCTTGCACATACATAAAATACCCCAGGAGATTAAACAAGAAACAGATCATAGTGACTCTCTCTAGTGAAGACAACTGAGTGACTGGGAACAGGGGTGGAAATGAGACCTTTCACTCTAGAGCCTTTTTAAGCTTTTGAATTGGCAGCACTAAATTTCAAAGGCATGAATGCATATATACATACATAAATGAATGCATAAATTCAATGGCTTCTATGAATTAGCACTATAATTTTGGCAAATCACAACTCCAAGTCTTTACAGCAGGGAAAATACCTCAAAACACTGCTGACAGGATCAAATAAGATTTTGTAAAAAGCCCTTTGAAATCTATCAAATACTGTGCACATCTGAATGGCATTATTATTACTGAAAAACATCCACCCTTTCACTTCCTTTCTTCTTAACCCTATATAGAAAGTACCATTCTTCTCAATATAGTAAGTTTATTTACCAGTTAGGAAAACATTGGCTTAAACTAATTCATATCAAGTTACTGAGATTTAACAAACACCTAATAAAGCCTGCAACAAATTCAATGCTAGTCTTTTTCACACATCTTAAATCCTTACAACCACCCTGTAAGCAGCTCTAAGTGAATAATAAAGGCCTAGTGTTGATTGCCACTAATTCAACCAAGGCCTATAAAAGGACCCATCCTAAGATACCCAACCAACCTTATGGGCAGTTTACCCAAGACAGAAATCAGCAAGACAAAGTCCCTGCCCTCAGGAAACTCACAATCTACTTAGTCTATGCAGAGGTTGCTTTTTCAAGACCAAGGAGGAACACAGAACATGGTCACACAACTCATAGGAACTGTGGGAGAATGCAAGGTGAGAAGAGGTGGTGAATCTGACCTATGTCACACGTCACATAGCATCTAAGGCTAGGAGGAGGAACAGGAGTTCAAACAAACTGATAAACAGGAAAGGGACTCCAGGCAGGGGGAGTAACAGGGGCAAAGTGGTAAGAAAGTGTTCAATAATAACAGTGCATTCAGAAAACTGCAAGAGATTGTGGGGAGACGGAGTTTTGCATTTTAAAGGCAAAACTCTCTTACTGGCAACTGTCAAAGGACTTTAAGAAGATATTTCTGGGCTGGGTGCGGTGGCCCACGCCTGTAATCCCAGCACTTTGGGAGGCTGAGGCAAGCGGATCACGAGGTCAGGATATCGAGACCATCCTGGCTAACACGGTGAAACCCCGTCTCTACTAAAAAAAAAAAAAATACAAAAAATTAGCCGGGCATGGTGGCGGGCACCTGTGGTCCCAGCTACTCGCGAGGCTGAGGCATGAGAATGGTGTGAACCCTGGAGGCGGAGCTTGCAGTGAGTCGAGATCATGCCTCGGCACTCCAGCCGGGGCGACAGAGCAAGACTCCGTTTCAAAAAGATATTTCTGGAAGTCCAGGCGCAGTGGCTCAGGCCTGTAATCCCAGTACTTTGGGAGGCCGAAGTGGGTGGATCACGAGATTAGGAGTTCAAGACCAGCCTAAGATGGTGAAACCCCATCTCTACTAAAAATACAAAAATTAGTCAGGCGTGGTGGTGGGCACCTGTAATCCCAGCTACTTGGGAGGCTGAGGCAGAGAACTGCTTGAACCCGGGAAGCGGAAGTTGCAGTGAGCCAAGATCGCACCAGTACACTCCAGTCTGGGCGACAGAGGGAGACTCCGTCTCAAAAAGAAAAAAAAAAAAAGAAGATATTTCTGGATAAAGGAGCCTGTCATTACTAACATCCAGATTATACTTTGGATAAAATAATGCTTAATAAGGTTTATGTTTTAAAAAACAACATAAAATTATTTTTTCCATTATAATCTAAGGGGCTACAGTAGGGACTCATTAAACCTAAAAATAGTTTTAAAATATAAAGAATAAGGCAATGCTAAATGACAAAAATTACTACCTCCTAGTCAGAGGACTAGGAGGAAATAAGAGCAGAAGAATGGAAAAGGTACTTCTTCAGTTCTTGTTTTAAAAAGTACATGAAGCTTCCAGAAAGTAGGATATACTGCAGGACACAAATGTGTAGCATTATTCTGTTTACACAAGAGAAAAGATGTCATTGCACCTTCTGAGGGAGACTCGTCAGATTGTAGTACTGAACAGGAATCTGTGTCAAAACAGAAAATGGTACCACAAATGACTAAGATCTCCAGCAGGTGGATTAAACTGGTTATCCATGTTGTCTGCCACACGCTACACCTGTATGATTCTCTGAGCAACTCTGAGATATTTATATCACTCAGGGATAAACGGAAACAGCATCTCCAAAAAGGAGACTTACATAAAAGAGGCAGAAGAGCAGGGGCTATTTCCATAAAGTGCATTGCAGACAAAGTTCAAAAGAAATAACTGGAGGATTTTTATAACTCACCTGTACTGGCATTAGGTCTGATGATTCTACAGACTCCTCACACCATTCCTGGGTGGGATTTAGGTGGGGTATATAAAAGGTACTAAAGTGAAGGAGTCCTATGATTATGTGTCCCCACTATCCAGAGAAACAGCTGATGGCTATCTTACAGCAGTAACTTCGGCCTTGGAGAGATCAGAAATACTGTTTAGAAAGAGAGGGGGTGTGGTACTAAGAATATATGGTTTAAGAAATATAAGTTGCTGTAAAGGAAGTGCTGTTTTCAAGTTTTAAGGCCAAGTAGGAAATCTATGCACTGTTTCACAGTGGTCACAGTGAAATACTGAAACCCACTTATGTGGGGAGTCATATTTCTTGGAGCCTCAACCACCTACATCTCTAGGTATAAATTTGAAAGGTAAGCATTAACAAACATAACTGTCACAAATCCAAGCAAAGCCTACAATGCCATCAAAGAAATGCAGTGAGTTTCAGGAAGGAAGGGTGAGGGGGAAGCCTCTTAGAAGCAAAAATAATTTAAATTATAAATGAATTAAAATAGCCACTGAGCAGACAAGACAGATAAAACAGATGCAATAAATAAAGTTCATGCACTTCACTCAGAAGAACCTATATACTCTTATTTTACATTTAGAACTTATTCCTACTTTAGATACAGTTTCTGCAAGTGTTTGTTTCCTATTCCAGGGAAGCAGAGAAGCTAATTAAAAGTTGAGGGCATCTACAGTCAAACTCATTGCCAAGGCACACTAACAGCATCTAGAAGCAGCAGCTAACAGCCTTACAAGAGAGAAGAAAACATATTTTTAAAAAACAGATATAGAACCCAAAACACAAAGCTAAATGAAGCCTTAAGTGCAGCAGTGAAACAACCACACATCATTAGCCTCTACATGTGTGTGTACAACACAATAGATTGATTCCTCGTCATAAGACCTATGTTCTGATTCTCCATTCAGCCTTTCTGAACTCACCTTCACCTATAACAATCAGGATAATACTTCCTTGCCTTACTACCAAACAGAACTGCTCAGAATAGCTTAAAAATATATGTAAAAAATGCTCTGAAAACTGTAATATACTACATGATATGTAACTGTAAGAATATGTTAAACATGTTCTGTACCTTCTGTTTAAGAAGGCAAAGAAGTATGTAATGTATTTAAATCAATTTATATTTAAATGGCTAAATTAAAAAAAAAAAGCACTTCTCTTAATAGTAGAAAATTAACTTACACGGCATCACTTATCCCCTCACCAAAATGCCAGATTTTTTTTTAACAACTATTAGCAAGAGAAAGACTTTTTAAAAGCAAGAGAAAGATTTTAGCTGCTCTTTGCAAATCAGATAGGTTGGATAACATTTTTTCTGACAGGAAAGATATTTCAAATTGAGAAAAGACAAAGTATGTTTGACTTTCTGGGTTGTTTGTTCATTTGTTTTTGGAGACAGGGTCTTGCTCTGTCACCCAGGCTGGACCACAGTGGCACAATCATGGCTCACTGCAGCCTAGATATCCCAGTCTCAAGCAATCCTCCTGCCTTGGCCTTCTAAAGATTCTGAGATTACAGATGTGAGCCACCACAGTTGGCCTACAATAAAATTTTAAATGAATACTTACACCTAAAAAAATACATGCAATACACATCTATTATAGTTATACTATAGAGCAATACTTTTCAAACTGCAAGTCATAATCACTAGTGGATTATGAAGTCAATTTAGTGGTTCACTGCCAGTATTTTATTAAAAAGTAGGATAGAAAATATTAGAGTACATTGCATTTAATAAAGGTAAGTACTATTCCACAGAATTTTGTTTGACTTAATATTTATTAGTGCAATGTGTATATAAACAGGAGTGCTGGATAACAATGCAAATGTATTTTTTACATGAAGTATAGTCAAAAAAGACTGAAAATCACTCATAAGAAATTCAATAAATAGGCATTTGATTTCTAGATGCCAGCTAAGAACTAACAGAATTTAAAAGCAGCTAATACTCAGAGTGACCAAGACTTAATACAGAAGTAAAGAAATCACAGCTGGGACCAGACTGATGAAGAGGGCAGTGTTTTTGTTTACAAAAAAAAAAAAAAAAGTCACTGGGCAGCAGGCCTCAAAGTAGGAAAAAGATAACATTCCTTCCAGGAATTTTTTCTTTAAAAGAAAATTAGAAAAAGGCAGATGGTAAGAAAAGCACTGTACTGTTAACTAGAAGAATATACCCCCATCAAACCCTCTGACTTTAGTCCTCAATGGTTTCATCTTTAAAATGAGAGGATCAGAGTAGAAGATAAATTTTTTATTTTTTATTTATTTTTTTATTTTTTTGAGATAGAGTCTCGCTCTGTTGCCAGGCTGGAGTGCAGTGGCCCGATCTTGGCTCACTGAAACCTCTGCCTACCAGGTTCAAGCAATTCTCCTGCCTCAGCCTCCTGAGCAGCTGGGACTACAGGTGCATGCCACCACGCCCAGCTAATTTTTGTATTTTTAGTAGAGACGGGTTTTCATCATGTTGGCTAGGATGGTCTTGATCTCTTGACCTCATGATCTGCCCTCCTTGGCCTCTCAAAGTGCTGAGATTACAGGCATGAGCCACCATACCCGGCCTGAAAATAAATATTAAGACCCTACCTTAATACTCTGATTCCAATGGAGTTCATAATAATTAAGCCATAACAGAACTACTTGAATTATAACTGAGCTTTTGTTCTTAATAACTAAAAGTTTATCTTTTAATAAGAAAACTATGTAACATCTTAATAAATAACAGGTTTTTATATAAAAATCAAGACTTCATGGCTAACATCATATTTCTGCAGCTTTCCATTTTCCAGACCTAAACGGCCCAGCTGGATGGGTAAAAATTACCCTTAGATACATTACTATTCACCTGATTAGCAACCATGAAAAACACATGGAAGGTGCCTTGAGGGAGTTACATAACTGCCATATAACTTTCTTGGTACCATGGCTCATTTAAAAGTTAAAAAAAAAAAAATTAAATAACCACTGATATACAATTACACTGTTAAAACAACTGCAATCAGTAACAAGTGCTTTACAGACTAAAAGATTAGATATTACCAACATTTCCTTTTGTCTCTTTCCATAAAAGGATCAAACGCTTTAGCTTAATCACTTTTTTCTAAATAAAGATACCAACTGCTTCCTTCGTATCTTCCTCTTGTCGCATCAATTTCCTTGCCTGATGTTGGCTTCTTGTCACTGTCTATGTGCTCCTTAGCCTGCTGGTAAGAGCCTGCATACTCCTTACTATTGGTAAGCCCTTACATGGTCTATGTCCACTTCCTTATGCTTAGAGCTGGTATCTACAACAATAGTGGTGGCAAGTTCTCAGATAAATAGACACACAAAAAATTAATTTAGTACACACGACAGAGTTGCTTTGATTGGGAATAGGCTACATATTACATTATGAGGAGGTGTTTACATAACGATATGTATTTTATCATGTAGATGTCTAGAACTCCTGACCTCAAGCAATCTTCCCACCTAAGCCTCCCAAAGCACTGGGATTACAGACATGAGCCATTGCACCCAGCCTATCATGTAGATGTCACATCTGGAGCCACTTCTGAGAGTAGATGGAATATGTTTAAATTCTAAGCAAAAGACCTCCATCTTTTTAAATTAGGCATGAAAAATGATAATAGAAAAATGTATAAAATAGGGATGAATAGAGGCACCATGAAAGGAATAAAAACAGACCAACAGACCAAGCCAGTCAATCACTGACAGCTATTTTGTCTCTGAACACTATTATAGAAGAGTACTAAGGAAAAATACAGACACACACACATATATTAAGGTGTTTCATCATGCCATATCATTAGTACAAAATAAAAGGAAGAAACAGCATAATATCTATTATCAGTTCTCTCTGTAAGTCCATATTGTTCATCATTTCTCTACTGTTCTATAGGCCAGTATCTGCTTTGGAAAACATGTTCTTCCAAATCAAACCACTCCTAATGAAATGAAGGGACACAGGTCAATCTATGTGACCAATGTGCAGAAACAGTAAATTCAGGTTTTGTTGAGTTCATTTTTTACTGAACTTACTTGTCTTTTGCCAGTTCTCACCCACTTTGAAATATGTACCAAATAAATTAGCACAATTTTACCAAATGCCATCCAAATAGCTGATTTTGTACATAATAGTGAAAATTGAGTGTTCTTAATTTGCAAGACTAACTTTGGACATTAATGCTAACTAGATCATATTATTACTGTTCAGTGAAAGGTTCGAATATGTAGTTAAGGGCTGAATAAATACGGAACTGGAAAATACACACCAAAAATATGTACAAGTAAGGAAGAAAGCACAAATATCTTATAGAAATAAATGTTTTAAAATAGATACTAAGTGGAAACTGAGGAAGTGAAGAAGATCCATTTATGCTCCCAGGACCTAAAGTCAACATTAAAGCTTTTAGAATCAAATATACAAAAAGCCAGCACCGCAGGAAAATGAAAGAAGAATTAGATTGGAAATAAATAGAATACTGATGAAAGGAAAAATCAAACATGACTGTTGATAAATGTCTGCAGCCTTACTGTTCTACAAAAGAACACCATTTCTTACAGGGAATGAATGGGAAATTGGACAGACAGTGCTGTCAGCTACAAAACCCACCTTAATGAAGGCTGAACATGAGTGAGAAAAGCACTTGGTATAAAATATATAAAACTATCCGGAGGAAAAAAGGTATAGATAAAACCAGAAAAACTATAAATGGATTCTCATTCTAAAATACAACGTTTAAACTGACTTAAATAGCCATAGTATTATATCAACTTAAAAGTCAATAGACTAGCATTAAACAACAACAACAGAAAAAAAAAATTTGAAAATATACAAAAGATACAGAACCAGGTAAATGATACCTTTCCACAATATAATCATAATGATGATTAATCTCTAAATAATTTTGTCCCTTCCCCTCAACCAACTCACCCAACATTTTCTGCATCTTCATCACATTCAGCTTTATATTTGCAGGGTCCACACTTGGAGTGTTTTCTGTGAACTTCTGCCCCTGACCCTTCCTCTTCTGTTTAAAAAGAAAAATCAAATTTTCAACCAAAAGTTGGGATCCTTTCCAGATACGCTTCATGTTTTCAGTAGTCATTATCCTGTTTCTGAGGAAAATGTACCTGAGCTCTTGAAAACAGTCACCTCCAAAATCTACCAATGCTTGAAGTTCAAAAATGTTGCCAGTACTGAGTACAACATATTTTGTGAGGAGAAGAAGTTTTGGTGCTGGCAAAATGATCCCTTAAACTATGTAGGCAGAACAACACAGTAGATTTGATAATGAATTACTTTTTTAAAAAAATTACCATATAACACTGAATAAGGGAGAGAGAAAAGAGACAGGAGCAACACATTTAGTCCTGTGATTACCCTCCTGTTGCAATCAGCCTGTGCAAAGTTGGTCAGCAGATAAGCACCTGACCACAAAAGAATGTAACTCTCACCTTTTCCTCACATCAGTTTCATACCTGCCTTTCTAACTACATAAAAACTAACTTCAGAGTTAGAAGAAATATTTACTTCCAAATTTTAAAATGGAAAAGGGTCTCTTTATAAAGGACTTTTCTTTCTCTACTTGGCCACTTAGCACAGCCAAAAATACGCAGATACAAAAGTATGCAGGTCTCCTACGACCCAATGCAAAAAAACACAAAAAAACAGTAAATATCACCAGTCCCAAACTCAGCTCACATCCCACACTGAAAGGGCCTTACATTTTGTGGGTCTCAACTAGAGTGGATCACATCCTGATAATCTCAAACTGGCCAGGGAGATCAGTTCTGAAATCAACTTAAGGATTTCAGTTCATTTCCCTTGAATTTGGTTTGAAAAAGATCACTATTCAGGGAGTGTCTTTTTTTTTTTTTTTTTTAGACGGAGTCTCGCTTTGTCACCTAGGCTGGAATGCAGTGGCGCAATATCAGCTCACCACAACCTCCGCCTCCTAGGTTCAAGTGATTCTCCTGCCTCAGCCTCTCAAGTAGCCAGGATTACAGGTGCACACCACCACGCCAGGCTAATTTTTGTATTTTTAGTAGAGATGGGGTTGGCCAAGCTGGTCTCGAACTCCTGACCTTGTGATCTGCCCACCTCAGCCTCCCAAAGTGCTGGGATTACAGGCATGAGCCACCACACCCGGCCTCAGGAGGTGTCTTACAATAGAGAGGGTGTTAAAAAGGTACACAAATCTGCCATGCCTGTTTGATAATGCTGCCAAACTTCTAATTTTTGGTGTCTGCCTATCCTTAAGTAGAAATATTCCCCTAAACTCTCATGAATACTCCCAAACAGATACCAAGGATTATCATCCTAAGTAATTCTGAGGCCCCAAAACATCATAATATTCAGAAATATTACAGTTACCATGAGCTCACTAAGGTCTGTATATTAACTGGAGCAAACCACTTAGCCCTTCTAACTCATATGCCCTTTTAAAAAAAAAAAAAAAAAAAAAAAAAAAAAAAGGTCAACCTACATCCTCAGGGCAAGATATCCAGTATTTTTTGTTTTGTTTTGTTTTGTTTTGTTTGAGACAGGGTGCAGTGGCATGATCACCACTCACTGCAGCCTCAACCTCCTGGGCTCAAGCAATCCTCCCGCTTTAGCTTCCTAAGTAGCTGAGACTACAACGCCACCACACCTGGCTTTTTAAAATTTAAAAAAAAAATTGTTTTTTTTAAGATGGAGTCTCGCTCTGTCACCCAGGCTGAAGTGCAGTAGCACAATCTTGGCTCACTGCAACCTCCGTCTCCTGGGTTCAAGCAATTCTCCTACCTCAGCCTCCTGAGTAGATGGGATTACAGGTGCCCACCACCATGCCTGGCTAATTTTTGCATTTTTAGTAGAGATGGGGTTTCACTACATTGGCCAGGCTGGTCTCAAACTCCTGACCTCAGGTGATCCACCTGCCTCGGCCTCCCAAAGTGCTAGGATTACAGGCATGAGCCACTGCGCCCGGCAGGGTCTCACTATGTTGCCCAGGCTGGTTTCAAACTCCTGGGCTCAGGTGATCCTCCCATCTCAAGTGAGCTTCCCAAAGTTCTGGGATTTTAGGCAGGAGCCACTGTGCCCAGCCCAATATTGTATTATATAAGCAAATCTTAAGATGAACTCTCACTTCTTTAATATAGGAACAATGACAATGACAGTTTCCTAACTGAATACCTGATCACAGGGGCTAGACTACATGATCACCTAAAATCTGTTCCAGCTCTAAGATCTGGAATTTATTATCTGATCCTTCACACGTGATTATAAAGCTTCTGCTTAAACATGTCCATCTACTTCAAATTCTATTGTTTGCCAGCTTTAATCTTTTTTTTTTTTTAGCTGAGACTGTCATCCTTGAATTTCTCCTCAGGACAGTTCTCCTATTCTCCAGGAGACCTTCAAAGTCCCTTCCAACACTGAAATTTTAAGATTCTATGAAATGTAGAAGTATGGAGTGAGCTTTCAGGCAGTTTTGAAAGGATCATAACCGCAGTTTCCATTTGCATTAAGTGTGAACTGTACTGAAGTGGGTGTTCTTTGGTGTACCCCATAATACCTCAAACATTATTTTGTATACAGTACATACTCATTAAGAATTATAGCCTCATTAGACTATGATACAGATTAGTCAATCTCAATTCTGATCATTTAAACTCCATTATATGCTATTACCAAATATTAATCTTTTAAACAACAGAAATACTTCATATATTTGTAAAATAAAATAAAAAACATAGATAGGAAATTGTTAAAGGTTTAAATTAAACTCTAAACTCCATGAGAGTTGTTGGGCAAGTCTTCCTTTTTCTGTGTACAACTTCCTCTGGAGTTTTTAACCCTGTACCATGAAAATTCCTTATGAGCAAAAACTTGAAAGCAAGGGATGGGAAAGAGTTACAAATATTCTGGTCCAAGCTAAAATCACTTGTGGGGATGATCCAAGAAGAAGTCACTTTGATGCAACCTCAATTTAACAGAAACTACAACATCTTCCCCTTAGTCTGACAACAAACTTCCAGGGAAAAATGCGAGAAACAAGAATGCCTAGAGCTGAGAGGGAGAGTTGGGTTAGGAGTGCATGGTTTCTTTTTGAGGTAATTAAAATGTTCTAAGAGTGACTGTGGCGATGAATATAGAACTCTGAATATACTAATGAATATATAACTGTGAATTTACTAAAAGTCACTGAATTGTACACTTCAAGTGGCAAATTATATGGTATGTCAATTATATCTCAAAGCTGTTTTAAAAAAAAAAAAAAGAAAGAAAGAAAAAAAAAAGCAAATATCCTTTAAGAGGTACTTGAAACTTACCTCCTTCTCCAGATCCAGATCCATTATCTGAGAAGAAAAACAAAGAATGAATACAAACATTTTTCCTGGAAATTTCATCTTATCAAATAATAAAATTTTCTATCAAAAATAAAACTGTGATATCCATTCTCAGTCCCTTTCTCAAATTTTTGATATCTTACAATTTATTCTTACATACCTCTTTTATGCTGCTCTCAAAATATAAATTG
This sequence comes from Colobus angolensis palliatus, assembly GCF_000951035.1. NCBI lineage: Eukaryota > Metazoa > Chordata > Mammalia > Primates > Cercopithecidae > Colobus > Colobus angolensis. The sequence goes on from NW_012116411.1 coordinate 4,028,727, forward strand.
CTTAGATACATAATCATCTATATTTCATACATCTTTGTATCCCATTAAGGACATATCCAGATGCTTTGCACAGAGTAAAGACAATAAATACTGAAAAGTAAACGGCTAAATGTAAATAATTAATTTTAATCCACTCATTTAAAAGGTAGGAGAAAATTTTAGTTTTATTAAAGCTTGAGAGAAATAATGAATAAGCTGCTTTTATTAGAAAGACAGGAAAAGAGCTTTGGGTCTTACTCCAAAAAAAAAAATCTTTTTAATGAAATCTGCGGATAAAGGCCAAAAGCCAAAAGGTAAGAAAAGCCCCAAGGTTTAGGAAGCAAAGAACCAAAGGCTTGAGGTTTTCATATTACTAATAAAATTAACTTCCTCTAGGAAATCCAATCAAAAGGAAACTTACCTGACTTGTCGCTAGTGAAATTAAAAAGAGCCTTCATCAAAGTTACCAGAAAGAAGCCAGTCTCAAGTATAATTAATATAAAACATTTATTCTATAATCCTAAAGGAACCAACATATTAGCACAGAACATGTTGAAAATAGGGTAATGATATAAAATCATCAGCACAGAGTCATGTAAAAAAACAGAGAGAGCAAGTGAGGAATTTGACACTTTATCTAGCACTTTCCAGGGGAGAGGATACCCTGGATCCTAAAGAACCCATGCTAGCTCTCCAAATTGTCCTCTAGAGCAGAAAACAACACTCAGAACAATACTGTTCCCTTCCCTTCAAGCTCCTTCAGGCAATAATCAAATTCCCAGGTACTGCAGAAACAGGAGGAATTAGAAAAAAACATATTGTATACAGTACCAGTTGTAAAATCTTCATGGGATTTTATGGAAAGTCTTAAATTATGTTCAATTTTGATTAATCAACCACAAAATGACATTTTCTCTGAGTAAATAAGGAGGAAGTGAAAGAGTGATGGAACAGAAAAAAAGAGAAGGAGAAACTCAAAATTGTTTTTATGACCAAACTCTTCTTAGGAAAACACCCCTTTATTACCTCGATTCCACATACAATGATTGGGTATATATTATGTGCCAGGCACCATGGTAAATGCGAGGAATAAAATGATAAATAAGACATATTCCCAGTATATGAGATACTACTCCCAATCTTTTATTCAAACCATGTCTAATTTTAATAAATATAAAAACTCATACCTTCCTGTCTTTTAGAATCCTTAAATAAATTAAATACTGTGGCTACTATGATAACAAGGTAGAAGTCTCCCTGTAGGTTATATTTTGTAAATGGTATGCGTTTCCCCAACCTACAGGATTCCATCCACCCTGAGATTATGATATACATCCCTAGGCAAGACAGTATCTTCCCACTGAGAAAGCACTGATTTGGCTGGAGGTATTTATGTCAGATGAATGAAATACAATGTGGTATATGTATAGAGATACACCCAAGTTCGTTTACACAAACAAACTCTGCCAGGAGATGTCACAGAAGAAAGATGTCACAGAGGAGAAAAGATTTAAGACCAACCTTAAGCATAAGAAAATGAGTTTTCAAGTAAGAAAAAGAGAACAGTATTTCTAGTTCAAGGAATAGGATCCACAAAAGACCAAATAACAAAACACTGCCCACTCAGAAAATAAAATCAATATAGCAGCTTATAACTTTGCTCATTCAATCCTTATTTAACCACAGGAGATAATATCCACTCAATAAGTTAAGGAATTGGGGCTCTGAGAGGCTAAGTGACTTGTCCAAGGTCACACAATAAATAAAGGTTGCAGTTAGGTTAAGGTGAGGTCTTGTAACCCTGGTGCAGTGCTCTTTCCAATCTACCACTCTGCTGCCTAATGTTTAACATTGACTGTTTATCAAAGCACTTGGTGTCTTAAACATATGTTCCTCATAAATGAAGCATAATTTGGGATTGGAAAGAACCTCCATATTCCTCTTTAATTTCTAGATCATTCTGTGAAACACAATGTACTTAAAGAAGTATATAAGAACCACACCAAATCATCGTCTACTAGCCTCAAAACATAATAACTTCTCCAAGCACATGGTTATTTTAGTGTGTATAGAAAGAATTTGGTCTTACTACAAGAGAGGTCTGGGCTTTTCCCTCTGCTTCTGGAAGGTAACCTACATCATACCCGATAGGAGGATATTGGTTAAGGGAGGGTGCTGACCACACTGGAACTTAGTGTTGGGGGTTGGGCCACATCTAAGTCTTAGAGTGGAGGTTGGTTATACTAGAAAGACCAATCATGAAGAGTAGACCAATCATGGGGTCTATGGGTCACACAGTATTAGTGGACCCAGAGTCTTCAACTAACCACACAACCAACTCATCAATTATACTTACACAATGAGCCCCAATAAAAACTATGAATAGCAGGGTACAATGGGTCACACCTGTACTCCCAGCACTTTGGGAGGCCAAGGCAGGCAGATTGCTTGAGCTCACAAGTTCAAGACTAGCCTGGGCAACATGGCAAAACCCTGTTCCTACAAAAAATACAAAAAAAAAAAAAAAAATGAGCCTGGTTTGTTGGCATGTGACTGTAGTCCCATCTACTCAGGAAACAGAGGTGGGAGGATCCCTTGAGCCTGGGAGGTCAAGGCTTCAGTGAGTCATGATTGTGCCACAGCACTCCAGTCTGAGGGACAGAGTGAGATCCAGTCTCATAAAGAAACAACTATGAACACTGACGCTCAGGCAAGCTTTCCCAGCTGGCAATACTCCATGTGCACTGCCACACACTGTAACTAGGAGGAGTTAACACTGTCCATGCCTCCACTGGGACAGAAAAATCAGCAACTCCATGTTTGGAACATTCCCAGAATCTGTCCTAGGCATCTCTTTCTTTGGCTGATTTTAACACATATCCTCCCCCTTCATAACCATGCATATAATACCTGTCAGTGAGTCTGTTAGCCCTTCTAGCAAATTATAGAGCCTAGGGTTAGCTGGGGAACCTCTTGATCTCAGCTGGTGTCAGAAGTGAGAACAACCTTGGAGACTGTCCCCTTTGACTTTGTAGTTGACTGACCCTAAAATCGTCACATTTAGTAAAAGAGAGAATTTCTGAACACTGTAATATATAGGGAAAGAAAGGAAGTGGAAATCCCATAAGAATGGCCTTCACTTTTACCACTAACCTCAATATAATTCAAGTTACCTCACCTGCATCTCTATCCCCAAACATTAATACAAACACAAGTAAGAAAATAATAGTTTCCCAAATTGACCACTACTAATTCAGGAAGGGAAAAAAAAAGATGAAGTAAATACAAACAGCATGGGATGAAGAGGTGGCAGAGAAAAAACTTGGAAAGCAACAATCTGGGATACTGCTAATGACTTTCTACAGAAATTCCTCACCTCTTTTTAAAAAATCATCAAGACAGATCCCCTATCATTCCCCACTTCAAAGCTCATTCTGTCTAATGTTCAAATCATAAGGCAAAGGACATGAAAAGGAAGTCCCTACAAAAACGGTGTTAAGCCTTAACAATGTAGTAAGGAGTAACATAAGTCCATACAAGACCACCTGGGGTTAAAAAAAGCAGAAGCAACAATGTGAAATGAGGGCAAAAAAGATTCCCCCACTCCCCGCAACAACCACCACCAACCCATGCAGCAGTTGTGGATTAGCTCAAAACTCCCTTTTAGAAATGATTCCACCATATTTTCCAAAATTTATTCAGAAGAATATCATACATACCAGAGTAGCATGGTCCCCTTGCTACTACTGTTATCTCTTTCTGGTGCTTACAAGCAGCCCTTCTGAGAAAGCATTCATTTTGATAAGTGTCCCCATTTGATCCACAGACAGGAATGTAATTTGTATGGCACTGCAAAGGAAACAAAAATAAATTCTCAGAACTAGGCATGAATATTAATAGCTTATTTCACATTCATGAATGCAATACCATAGCATTATGACATACTTCACTACTGAATAGTCTGGTTTTTTTTTTTTTTTTGGTTTAAAAAGAATTATGCTACTTCTTATACCTTTTTCACATTCATAAGGAAAATAACTACCAACTATCCATAAAAATTAGAATGAAAATCTCTATTTCATTTGCTTGCTACGAAAAACCACTGAGGTAGGAGGAAATTATTGACAATGTAAAGAGTGCTAGTTATGTAATAGCATTTTATTATTATCAAAATTCATTTATTCATTCAAACCTAATCATAAAAATAGGAAAAATTCATTATTCAAAACATCTAGTAGGCAAAGTCCCAAGGTAAATGGTATAGAAGACACAAAGAAATATAGGATGATCTCTGTTCTCAGAAACCTTACAATCTTGTAAGGGAGTCATACAAGTAGGAAAAAAACCAATACTGCAAAGCTAGATCACGTACCAAATCAGTAAGCATGTAATGCCTAATACCGATTACTGTGAGCCGGAGTATTCAAGAAAAGCATGCTCAGAGAAAGTGGAATGTGAACTGAGCCTTGAAGGATGAGTAGAAATAAGACAGATGAAGAAGAAAAAATGCAATACACGTCTGAGAAATGACACTGGACCTGTATGTAGGAAAACTTTAAAACATCTACATGTTAGAAATATCACAAATGACTAAAGTTTTAAAATCTGGGGAAAATGCTATAATAATATGATACAAGTTATTATTATTACTTAAAAAATAGAACATACAAATTAATAAAAACGGGACCAAAAACAGACATGAAATGTTTTACAGAAAAATTACAAATGGCCAGCCAGTTAATGCATAAAAAATTATTGATCTTCACTAGCAATTAGAGTTGTCCACTAAGATGAGATGCTATTTCCAACTTATAAAATTGGCTATTAAAACATTCAATTAGGCAGACATACCACCACACCAGTTTTGGTCATCTAAATCGGTTCTACTTTGGGGTAACATAATTAAAGAATATGTTTCAAGAATCCTAAAAAAAGGAATGCAGTTTATGATCCAGAATTACACATTTAGAAATCCATGTGACAGAAACCTATAGACATTTATTACAGCCATTTCCAATAGAAATCTATAATATCAATAACCTAAAAATCTTAATATCTAACAAGACAATGTTTAATTGAAGTATAACTGTTCAAGAAATTAATATTGCAGTCATTAAGAATTACCTTTTGAACTTAATCCAACAAGCAAAAGGCAAATAATTCCATTAAAAATAGGGCAAAGGACATGAACAGACACTTCTCAAAAGAAGACATACAAGTGACCAATAAACATGAAAAAATGCTCAACATCACTAATTACCAGAGAAATGCAAATCAAAACCACAAGAAAACACCATCTCACAAGAGTCAAAATGACTATTATTAAAAAGTCAAAATAACAGATGCTGGCGGGACTACAAAGAAAAGGGAATGCTACACAGATGGGAATGTAAATTAGCTCAGCCACTGTGGAAAGCAGTTTGAAGATTTCTCAAAGAACTTAAAACAGAACTACCGTTCAACCCAGCAATCTCATTACTGGGTATATACCCAAAGGAAAATCAATCATTCTACCAAAAAGACACATGCACCCATATGTTCTTCGCAGCACTGTTCACAATAGCAAAGACATGGAATCCATCCAGGTGCCCATCAATGGTGAATTAGATAAAGAACATGTGGTATATATACAACCAAGGAATATTACACAACCATAAAAAAGAATGAAATCATGTCCTCTGCAGCAACATGGATGCAGCTGCAGGCCACTATCCTAACTGAGGAACAGAAAACCAAATACCTCATGTTCTCATTAGTGTTAGGTAAACATTGGATACACATGGACATAAATATGGGAACAACAGACACCAGGCACTACCAGAACGGGGAGAGAGGCAGAAGGGCAAGCGCTGAAAAACTACCTATTACGCACTGTGCTCACTACCTGAGTGACAGGATCATGCAATAAACCCATCTAACAAACCTACACATGTACCCCGTGAAATTAAAATAAAAGTTGAAGTTTAAAAATAATAATTGTAAAAAAGAATTACCTTTACAAAGTATATTGTGTGACAAGAAAAGCTAACAAAATTAGGCAAAAAGCACATATATAATTTCTGGGAATTCTGTACTATTTTTAAATGCATTACGTATTCCACAAAGCTAACTGTAAATGTTTTAATACGATAATATAAAATAAAATATAGCAAGAAAATGAAGTATATTTATAGCCAATTTAGAAAAAAAAGAATATGCATAAAATAAGTCCTGGAATAAAATGTCAATAAATTTTTCATATTATCTGTCTTCATGGTTTCCTAGTTCCCTATTTAAGATTTTCCATATTTGCCTATTTTTCTTCAATGAGCAAGACTTACTTTTATCATTTATCTACTTTTAAAAAGTGATCAGATTTACTTTATGAAGCATACATATGGCATGCTACCATATGTATATGTATACGCACTGGTAAAAACAACTTCTAGTAAAATATTTTATAACCTAGTCGACTTTGCTATACATCCAGTATCAGCAGAATCTTACATCAACTTTTATTAAAATTATCTTTTTATTTTAGGAAGCTTCCCTATTATATACATTCCTCCAGTTTTTCATGGATCACATCCCTTTCTTCTCTTTCCCTAAAATTTACACAATAACTAGTATGATGTCTACATGAGTCAATATGTTACTCTGTAATCATACAATACTTAATTAGCCAAGGAAACTACTATGAGCTCCAAGATATCAAGTGCTAAATCTATGAACTTTCCAATCCCACTTTCATTCTTTCTAAGGTAGTGTTGTGTTCACAAAGGTGCCAATATCGCCCCCTAGGGGTGGCTGTCCCTGTGGAGGCATTCTTGGTTGTCACATTGACAGAGGGACCTTACTGTCATTTACCAGATTCCAAGGATGCCTGAAGTACTGCAAAGGAAAGGACAGTTCCATACAACAAAGACAAGTACCACATAACTTCTGGCTATTCACGTAGGAATTTTGACAAGACTTTCCATAATACTACAAATCAGTCTGATCTGTTGTTATACCTTACCCTAATACTGGTTTTTATTCTAGCATCTACTATACATCTACATTTTTGTTTCATGTACTCCTGGTATGAAATTGCTTTTAATTTTTCTCTTTTTTTGAGACAGAGTCTAGCTCTGTCGCCAGGTTGGAGTGCAGTGGCGCAATCTAGGCTCACTGCAATCTCTGCCTCCCGGGTTCAAGCAATTCTCCTGCCTCAGTCTCCTGAGTAGCTGGGATTACAGGCACACACCATCACGCCCAGCTAATTTTTGTATTTTTAGTAGAGATGGGGTTTCACCATGTTGGCCAGGATGGTCTTGAACTCCTGACCTCGTGATCCACCCACCTCGGCCTCCCAAAGTGCTGGGATTATAGGCATGAGCCACCATGCCTGACCTGCTTTTAATTTTTTAAATCCAAACATTTATTATAAGTAGACATAAACATCTGATGGCTGTATTTTCTTCTATGGTAATCACACCTAAGCATTTACATTCTGAAATATTTATTTTATTATAAATTACTTTTGTTTCCCCTTTACATTGCAATCATGCATTCAATTCATTTCTTTAATCATGTGTTTATGTAGGTTAATTTATCCATGAATTTCTTCTAAGGATAGTAAAGAAATTGAATATTAAAATGAAGCATTAATTCTGATAGGGCTGAGAATCTCAACATTTATTCAACAGTTTTTATCCAGAAGCATTAGTCCACAACTTTAAGTGTCCTTTAACTTAACTATCATAACCATGAAGCACACAGTTTAATGTTTAGAGCCAAGGCTATGAAGCCAAAAACGTCTGAATTCAAATTCCAGGCCCACCAACCATGTGACTATGGGCTAGCACCATCACCATGTTCAACGGTGTACAATGGTGTACCTACCTAACAAAGTTGTTATGAAGATAAAATAAGATAATCTATCTTTGGCATTTCTATCTGACCATGGTACATTCTCAATAAACATTAGCTATTTTTGCTGTTGCTTGTATCATTTCTCAGTCATAAGTATTTGCCAACAGTCACTAATAAGTGGAAGAGCCACAATTCCTCCCAAATGATGTATTTTAACCACCACACACTCAAGTTAATCAGTGGGGTATTGCCATCTGTCACTTGGTGATACTGAGCAGAGGACTTAATGTCTCAAATTCACCCTCACGAGCACACAGCTAGGAATGAGTGTAAGATGGGAGAAGCAGACCTGCTGTTGGTCATTCTCAGTTTCCACGAGTCTCTCCTGGAAGCCTCTAATTATGCCAATGGACAAATTATGGGATTCAGACAATTTTAACAACATGCAAATTCTGACTTATGCACTGATGTTGGATTCTAACTCTAACCTAAAGTCTGCTTCCTCTATATTGCCACCCTTGCTGGGAGAAAGAACTCTCCCCTATACCTTTTCTTTAGCTAGAAGAATGTGATGATGTTGCCAGCTATTTTAAGTAGTTTAGAAAGATGGAACAATGTACAACTCCAGAACTGCATCCATTCAAGCATTTATTGTGTACCTACTGTGTGTCAGGAACTATGCTGAATACAGCAAGTAGAAAATAACAAGGTTGTGATGGTTAATTTTATGTGTTAACTAGACTGGGCCCCATGGTGCCCAGACTAAACATCATTTCTGGGTGTATCTGTGAAAGAATTTCTAGATGAGATTAATATTTGCATCAGTGGATCAAGTAAAGCAGACTGCTCTCCCCAGTGTGTGTGGGCACTATTTAATCCATTGAGGAACTGAACAGAATTCTTCTCTCCTTCCGCTTGACTGCTTAAGTTGGGACATTGATCTTCTCCAGGTGCCCAGGCCTTCAGTCTCAGAAAGGGACTTATACCACTGGCTTTCCTGGGCTAGTATACAGATGACAGACTGTAGGACTTCTCAGCCTCCATAATCAAATAACCTAATTCCGTATTGCTCGCTCTCTCTCACATTCATGTGTGTGTGTTTGTGCGTGTGTGTGTGTTTGTTTCTCTGGAGAACTGTGACTAATAAAAGGTCTAATAAGAGGGCATGGCACCTAGCAAGAGCAGACATTGATAAATACAGGAAGACAGACACATAGTTCAGAGAACGCCAGAACAAAGACAAAGAAAGAAAACAGGAAAAAAAAGTCATAGACTACTCTATACAAAGTTTTCAGGGAAAGATGCAGTATTAATCATTTTTCTGTATACCAAATTAACAAAAGTGGCTTTGTTTATATATGTGGCAAGATAATAGCTCTTATTAGCAGACTGAAAAAAAAAACAATTTGAATTTTTATTTAAAATCCTGTTAAAATGTATTTAAATAATGTCTCAGAAAGCTTCTATTTAGCACTAAAAGCATGCTGAATCATAAGCAAGTTTTTAAAATGAATTGAAAGATATTGCTAAAGCATCCAGCAGAAGGGTTTAATGGGCATGTCAGGTCATTATTTTTAAGCTGGCAATAACCTAAGTCCACCTTGAACAGATTTATAATCTTATAAAGGAAGGCAGAATGGTCAAAGGAAGGTTCACTCGGTAGCAAGATCAAACTATACTGTAAGCCCTGAGGCAGTTTGCTCCTACAAGGCAAAGAACCAGTCTTTAAACATCTTTACATCCTCAGCATCTAGTCTCATACCCAGCACAAAGTAAGCACTGGATAAATGTCTAATGGTGTCAACTCCTAATATATTTTCCTTCCCTGCTTTGCCGCAAGGTAAAAATGCAAGGAATTCAGACAGATCATGGAAGGATTTTCTAGCTGTTCAAGTATATTTTTTAAAAGGTCAAAAAGGCTGTTTCTTTATGATTTTAAAGTTTCAGGGAAATAGTTTTCTCAAAAAATGAAGAAAAGCAGCGCTGGGCATAGTAGCTCGCACCCATAATCCCAGCACTTTGGGAGGCTGAGGTGGGAAGATTGCTTGAGCCCAGGAGTTCAAGACCAGTCTGGGCAAAAAAAAACCTTAAAACTCAGCCAGGTGTGGTGATGGACACCTGTTGTCCCAGCTACTCAGAAGGCTGGGGTGGGAAGATCACTTGAGCACAGGAGGTCAAGGCTACAGTGAGCTCTGATTGCGCCACTGCACTCCAGCCTAGGCAACAGAGTGAGACCCCATCTCAAACAAACAAAAAAAAGACAGATAAATATGATGTGAAAATCTAAAATTTCTTTATGTTTAAAATATAAACAAAATGAAAATGAAACTAAGATACACAATTATTTTTGTCAATTAAGAATACATACTGTTAAAAAGAAAAACAAAAAAATGAAATTAGGATAACTTCTTTAAAATATAGAGTTTTTTGGAATCTATTCTTACTGGAAAGGAACAATCTCTAAGATAAATACTATTAAATGATTTAATACTTATAAGGGGAATTAAACAAGTTTATATACATACAAAATATTTCTAGAAGGAAATGCAAGAAGTAACAGATGTTGCCTCTGAGAAGAGTTGATACTCTGGAGTGGAAGCTTTTTTTGTTATATATCTTCTATATTGTTCAAGTTGTTTACTATGGGCATACATTACTCTTTTTTAAAAATAAATCAAAGTAGCCAGGCACGGTGGCCCACACCTGTAATCCCAGCACTTTGGGAGGCCGAGGCAGGTGGATCACGAGGTCAAGAGATCGAGACCATCCTGGCCAACTTGGTGAAACCCTGTCTCTACTAAAAACACAAAAATTGGCTGGGTGTGGTGGCACGCACCTATAGTCCCAGTTACTAGGGAGGCCGAGGCAGGAGAATCGCTTGAACCCGGGAGGCGGAGGTTGCAGTGAGCCAAGATCGTGCCACCGCACTCCAGCCTGGCAAGAGTGAGACTCCATCTCAAAAAATAAATAAATAAAAATAAATAAATAAATCAAAGCAGCAGGTTCTCTTGAGAGTTTATGCGTTAACGAATATCAAATGCTCAGGTAGTAAGCTATATATGTATTCCAATATTGTATTATATAGTGTGTGTGTGTGTGTGTGTGTGTGTGTGTGTGTGTGTGTATATATATATATATATATATATACACGCATACACATATATGTCTTTACAAATCAAGATGAGGGAAAAAGAAAATACCCCAAAAACTAGACAAAGAATATGAAATATTAATTCACAAAAAAATGGTGAACAAATATATGGCACATTTTTAATTTCTCTAGTAATCAAATGCAAATAAAAATTGTTTTTGCCTTTCAGATTTATTAAATTTAAAAGGACCAACAAAATCCACTACCAAAAGGTTGAGGGGAAATAGGACATCTGATATGAGGCTACTGGTGAGAATGTTAATCTGCACATGAGCATCTATTGGCCAACAATTCCACCTCAAGGAATTTAACCTAAGGAAATACAGCAGCTGAAGAGGGGAACAGCCCCAGTCTTCCCCACACAGGGTGGCTAAATCTCCAACAACAAAACCCACCATCTTTCTTTTAACAAACCAGAGAACAGAGTTGAGGACAACCACGGCCACTAAAAAGTGAGAGGGAAATCTCGGAAAGGAGAGATTTCGAGGGGAGTCCCAGGTTCCACATATAAACACAGAGCACGCTTCTGGCTGACCCCTAAACCACACATGGGACAGACTCCAAGTAGCCCCTGTGAGGCTAAAAGAACTGAATTGATACTTGTGTTGCTGCCCACCACAAGTAAGGCAGAATTTGCAGTCTGAGTTCAGCCAACTGTTTCAAAAATAACAATAATCTTCAAAGAACATAACAAAACTCACACACTCTAAAACATATGATTCACAATGTATAGGATAAATTCAAAGTTACTCTAACGTGAAGAAACAGGAAAATATGGTCCATTCTCACATGAGAAAACAATCAACAGAGGCAATACCTGAGGATGTCCTAGATGTGGACATGAGCAGACATATTTTAAAGCGGCAATAACATGTACGCTCAAGGAAAATATGCTTACAGTGAATGAAAAGAGGAAATCCCAGCAGGTAAATAGAAACTCTAAATTCTAAACATAAAAAATCTACAATTAAAAACTCACTGGATAGGAAGAATGGAGATGACAGAAGAAAGGATTAGTGAACCTGAAGACAGATCAATAAAAATTATCTAATGTAAAGAATAGGAAAAACAATTGGGAAAAAAATGAACAGAGTATCAGGAACCTTGAGATATTATCAAAAGGTCTAACATACATCATGGAAGTCCCAGATTACAAGAAATAATAAGCAGAAAAAAAATTTTAAGAAATTATGACAAAATAATTCTCAAACTGGGTAACAAATAGATTTCAGAAGCTCTGCCAACCCCAAGCATGATAAGTTCAAGGAAAACTACAGCATAGTACTTAATAGTCAAACACAGTAAAGAGAAAATCTTAAAAGCAGTCAGAGAAAAATGACACATTAGTTTCACGGGGAAAACAGTTTGAATTATCACCAACTTCTCATTTCGTTCTGGCTAAAGTCACCTTCCATGTTATGCAGAGCTCTATAGAAAGGTGCTCTTGGCAAAGAAATGATGTCCCCAGCCAACAGGCAGCAGGGATCTGAAGCCAGCCAAAAGCTACCTAAGAAAGCTTAGCAGAAGGTGGCTGATGTGAAAATGCCCAAGAGAAACCCTCCTATCATTCCATGTAATTGAATGTAAAGCCCCTTTGGACTATGAAGAAACTGGCTGGACAACAGTATACCTACCTACCCTTCCTCCTTTACCTAAATTCTCCACTTCTTTTAATTAAAATAAACCACTTGATGGTTTACAGTTTTCAAAGATGTTTCATATGCAAGCTTTCTTTCCAATTTTGATTCTCATTACAGAATCATAAGTAAGGGTAGGAAACGTGCCTTCATTTTTCCGATAGAATACTGATGCCGAGAAAATTACCTGAGATCATACAGAAATTTGCCTGAGGTCACAGGGTTACCAGAGATACTAACTCTCCTATGCTTTCATTCTGGATTTCTGTACCCTTTCTTCCCCTGAAAATCCAAATGGTGGGCATGTTTAGGAGAAAATTGTGAGTAGAAAAAAAATTCTAGTTCCTTTTTCGTCTCATATTAAACCAACCATCAGAGAACATCTTGTAAGAAACATTCTGAAGTCTGATTACCATTTAACCAAAGAAAATAAAAAGAAAGAACTAAACATATTTCCTTTGTTTTACTTTTTTAGACAACAGAATCACAACTAAAAGAGCATCTGAAAAGCAAAAATATTTACACTCTTAGTTTGAGGTTCCACTTGCTATTCCAGCTCTAACCTTGACTTACCCCAAGTCTCCAAGTGAGTCAAGTTCTGTGGCCTGAAGAGATGATACAGCAACAAATAAGAATGGAAGGGAAAGAGATAGACTAGAAGGAGAAGAAAAGGAAAAAGATGCCAACATTTAAAATAAGAGACTCTAGTTCAACCTGTACCTTCTTTCCTTTCAGTGACAATTATACCTTACATTTAAATAGAAATTTGATATTTTTTCAAAAAATTGTCACATCTATTACTGTCAATCTGTTCTCTCAATTCCATGCAAGAAGCATGGAAGACACAAATAACAGGGCATCATCTGACAAAAAAGAACTGAGGGGCTGTGAACCCAATTTCTTCATGGGGTTCAAGATGTTTTAGATTTTTTAATTTGAAGAATTTAGAATTATAAAATATGAGGAATATAAAACTTTTCAAAATAAGTTGGGTTTCCTCACCTGAAATTGGCATGCACATTTCAAACCATCTCCATCTTCTTTACAGACTCCTCCATATTTACATGATGACTCATCACAAACTCTTACATCAGACTCCCTCACATTTAATTCTGCAAAAGAAAAAAACTGTTTGACATATATATTTGGATTTCTATTACACATATGTGTGTGTGTATGAACAAGTCCTTAAAATGTATTGAGCACCCCCATTCAGAAGTGTAATAAGACATAAATAAACAAAAAGAAATTCTGTAAGACACAAAATGCTCAGTATTCCCCAAACAGAATCCTGCATAATAATGAGCCTAAAAGTAACTCAAAATAGAACTCAAAATTTCAGGACTTAACATAATTTCCAAAGGTAAATCTGTAGAATTTTTCTATTTGGCCTTCTAAGACCTTAAGATAACAATCTTACTATTTCTTATTTAACATTTTAGGTTATCTTTCTAGTAAGTTACTTTTAAGGCTAACGAAAATTAACAGTAATATTAATTAAATGAGATAAAAAATTATCTTAATTCTTTTGGTATTCAGAATAATTTTGGGCGATCATTATTCACTCTAGACAAACTGTTTTAACTACAAAAGAACAGTGAACTTGAATTTCAGACAATAAATATGGAGCATTTATGTATACAGAATTAAAGAGATTCAAAATCTTACTAGACTTAAAACTTTTAATGGACTGATTTAAGTTGACTCTACCAAAGCAAGCAGAGCCAATCAACAATACCAGAATTCTGTGGTCATTTTGCTCCTGCTCCGACATTAAGCATCAAATTAAGCTTCAAGGTTGTGCTTGAAGCTGCCAATCAGTGAAAGTGAATGAAAATCACTACGATGCAATTTTCATATCCTTTGTATGAGAAATGAGAGCTTACAAAAACAAATGCACTTAGGCAAACAATAAACAAATGACTGTTTTAAAAAAAAAAAAAAAAATCCCAGGGTAGTGGTGAACACATGAGTCTGGGAGCAGAGAGAGTCCTAGATTAACTCCTGATTCTCCTGCTCAAAAGCTGAGACTCTGGGAAAAGAGCAAGGACTCCTGTATCTCTAGATCATGATGAGGTCCTGGCAGAGATCTAAGGGAGCACTTCTCCAGTTATCCCCATTCCTGGTTGTTTTCTATTTCTAGATTTCAAAGCAGGACTCAGTAAACTAAGTCAAGGGAATTCTATGTCCGGTGACAACTGTCCTAGTGACATTTCATTACCTCTCTCTACCCCATTTGTTCTCACTGCTCTGCAGTGATGTCTTGGGTCTCCTACTCCCAGCTGACCCTCAGAGGAGCTGGCAATCAAGTACCTGAATCCCTAAGGAGTTGATAGTCAACAGTACTTACTTGAGTAGTCACTGTCAACTAAGTACTTTACAAGGGTAGGATCACGTCTAGGTGGGTTACAAAAAAATTATCTTCCTTAAATGATCTCAGGTGGGTTACAAAAGATTATTTTCCTTAAATGATCTCAGGTGTACAGAATTGGATTAAAGTTCAAGCATTTACAAAGAAAAAAAAAAAAAAAGACATGAGTGGAAACTTAAAGCAAAAGAAAGCTAACACAAACATTTTGTTACTCTTACTGTTCCACAAACTATTCCAGGTAGAGAAGGCCATCTTTTCATTCTTCATCACCCTGGCTGTAGGAAGCTTTATGTCCTTGGTTCTTCTTACCTCCCCATTTTTGCTCTCTTCCCTTTCCTCCTTGACTATTTGCTTTAGCTCTTGAGGCTCAATCCTAGGTATAGGATTTTTCACCCTATCTACCCACACTTCTGCTAGGAACTTGAACAAGGTCTGGTTCCAATTACTATCAAATACACATCTTCAGACCAAAGGAAGATAACAAAATATTAATAAAGAACTGCCCTGGAAAAGAGGGTAAAAATGTACAATATCTGCTCAACTAAGAACTTAACCAACTTTAGGGGCTAGAGAAACAAGAACTGCACAATTTGACTAATGAAATACAGTGCATTTGTCTTTTCTCCTTTCTTTGTAGGCTTAAAGTTCACACTGGGTTCTATTACAATCAGACATAAAAAAACAAGAATAAGTCAAGTTTTTATTTTGTCTGTGAGGCAAGATAATGCTCTGAGTTATGACTTGCTACTTTGAGACTCTTGAATTGTAATGTTTTATCTGTTGTATTTTACAGGTACAGTGGATTGCAAGCTAGAACCTAAACCATCCCTGCCACCAAGAGTCATGTGTGGTAACCCCAAGGAATGTTTGTATGAGGGACTACAGAATACTTTAGGGGAATAATCATCCCTGCTAATGTGAGGCAGAAAAGCTTGGTCCCATGGGCTGGGTGCGGTGGCTCACGCCTTTGGGAGGCTGAGCCAGGTGGATCACCTGAAGTCAGGAGTTCGAGACCAGCTTGGTTAACATGGTGAAACCCCATCTCTACTAAAAATAAAAAACTTAGCTGGGCATGGCGGTACACGCCTGTAGTCCCAGCTACTTGGGAGGCTGGGGTGGGAGGATCGCTTGAACCCAGAAGGCAGAGGCTGCACTGAGGAGAGAGTGTGCCACTGCACTCCAGCCTGAGTGAAAGAGCAAGACTCTGTCTCAAAAAAAAAGAGCTTGGTCCCATAAACACAGCCTTGAACAAGAGAAGTGACCCCAAGCATAGTCCCTTCTCAAGACTTTGGTTTGCTCCTCCAGCCAGCCCCAAGAACTCATAACAGAGACAGAGGAGCTACAACAAAGAAACTAAAGAATGATTTTCACTAAAAATGAAGTGACAAGCTCTGCTTTGATGCTGACTCGACAAGACATAATACATGGTGAGAAAGAAGCTGGGACACATCAACAGCCCCCGAATATCAGCAATGCATCTAGCAGGACCGCACAAGACCAAGCAGATGGTAGTGTCAGGCAAAGAGGTAGACCTCTGATATCTGACAGGAGGTACCAACGTGCAACTGCAGAGGCAGCAAACAGCACAGGAAGAAAAAGACAGGTGTCATGTAGCAGAGGCCAGAATGCATTAGTGAGCACACATCAAACACAATTTGGTGACTCCTGGAATAAATCTTGGAGGGAGGCATTTATGAGGGAGCTAGAGGTCCTGTATTATTAATAGGTAAGGGTAAAAGTCATGAAATTCTGATTACTCTGGTTATTAGTCATATTTTATTTTATGCCTATCTTGCTATCAAATCCATGCTAGTTTCATGTGTGTTAATGTGTAAATGTGATTAGTTTATCATCAGAAAGCAATTACTAAGCATCTACTAGGTACTTAATACTATGCTAAGAATTTTGGACACACAGGAAAAAAATGTAACAGGGAAGGATCTTGCTAATATATGCAAGAATTAGTGATGAATTCAATACAGTCTATAATTAAGGAGTTCAAGAGGTAGGGGACAAAACTGGATTTGAAGCATAGGGTGCAATGTCAGAAAAAACAAGACTTGCATTGACCTTGAAAAATTAATAAGGCTTTTTTATCATAATAAAGCTAATATAGGATCATTATAAAGAATTTGGAAAAGATATTTTAAATAAAGAATGTTCTAATTGCCCAAAACATATGAGTAATACTAAAAGACAGAAAAGAAAAGAGAATGTTTTTATGTAGGAAAACAATGTAAGTGAAAGTAGAAAGAAAGTAAATTTCATAGTACACACAAACAATATTAATATCAGTGGTTCCAAAACCATGTTCCTCAAAGGAACACTGGTGTCCTGGACTAGTGTACCTTCATTAAAATCAAATATGAAATTTTCTCATTTGCAAAGGAAAAAAAATCAACAAAAAAACTGTTCTCATTTTTAAGGGGTTTTTTCCTTTATGTTTCTTAAACCTTCAATATCTGAGATTATTTCAGATTTGTTGCTGGCTATCAACTAACATCAGATGATTTCAGATATTTTGCTGGCTAGCAGTAAAAGTATGTTCAACAAATAGGTAAGGAATACTAATACAAATATTCCAACAACGTTTCATGAGAACATAGGTCAGGTCATGAATGTCACAAGCTCATGAATGGACATTTTAAATTGTTTTGTAGTTGTGGCAGTCACTGCTAATGCCTACCTTGGATCTATTCTCTCCTTCTTACTTAGTAAGAGAACTCCAATTTTGTTCAGGGAAACAAGGTACTCAACTAAATAACATATATTTCTCGGCCTCCCTCACTCTGTGTTCATATGTAGGTACTGTCCCTTTCTCCTTCATTCTTCCTCTTTTTTTTCCCTTGACTGGAAAGCAAACATGTTGCCTAAAGTTGCAGCAGCCAAAAGATGACACAGCAGAAAGACCAGGAGCAAGACAGTAAGATGGAAGAATCATGAAATCACCATACCTCCTGTGGATCTCCTCTTTCCAGACTTACCATTACAGAAAATAATGTATATAAATGAATACATTTTTTAAAAAGCCCTTATCATATAAGCCACCACTGGTCATACCACTGATACATGCAGTTAAACGTAATTCCCAATAGAATGACTGTGTGTAAATTTAATAAGATAAATAATTCTAAACAATGGTCTTAAAAACTTTTGTGCTACATCAGAGACTACACGATAAGATTAATTTATCAAGAGACTCACGACTTGCTGGTGTTCTGACTCCTCCCAATTTTCTTTTTTTTTTTTTAAGACAAGGTCTCACTCTGTTTCCCAGGATGGAGTGCAGTGGTGTGAACATGGCTCACTGCAACCTCTGCCTCCTGGCCTCAAGCGATTCTCCCACCTCAGTCTCCCAAGTAGCTGGGCCTCAGCCTTCTGAGTAGCTGGGGGCCACAGGCGTACACCGCCATGCCCAGCTAATTTTTGTATTTCTTGTAGAGACGGGGTCCACCATGTTGCCCAGACTAATCTTGAATTTTTGGGCTCAAGCCATCTGCCCACCTCACCCTCCCAAAGTGCTAGGATTACAGGCCTGAGCCACCACACCCAGCTGATTCCTAACAAATTTGAGAACAGAGTCACTGCCTTAGCTTAAACCCAATACAGAAGGAATCTATTTTGGGATCATCTTCTGAACGTTCCTTCTTTTCAAGTATTCTGTACAGTACCAGGCATCAAGAGGATACTCTACTACCTGTCAATGATTATGATGATTACGCACCTGTCTTCCTGAAACCAAAATGGAAATTCAGTAAAATGGATGAGCCATTACTAAGGCCCTCAAAAATCAATTCTCCAAAGAGAAATGTTTTACACAAAGAAGCACTCATAAGAGTTGCTCAAAACAAAATATTTTGCTCTTGTTGCAAATCTGTCCCACAATTCTCAAAATGTACAACTTGTCTCGAGAATTTCATTAACATTTCAAAGCTCAGAAACAATACCCACTAGTGGCAGAAACTCTGCTTTCTATAAACCTGAGCTGCCCAAATTCCCAACTTCTGGCATCAACAACTAGGTTCAGGCTCTGACTCAAAATGAGATGCAGCAGCCTTCCAGAATGATATGACTTTTCTACCACCCTTCCATTAAAAAGAAGGTAGTTCTGGGGATCTTATGAGTTAGCTAACACTCATGGAGAGCCAAAAGGAAATAAACTTCATTAGATCTTACAATAGAATTCAGGGTTTCTCAATCTAGGCACCAGTGACATTTGGAACCAGATAATTCTTTGTTGTAGGGAATATCCTGTACACTGGAGGTTGTTTAGCAACAGCCCTGGCCTCTGCCCACTAGATGCCAGTAGGACCACACCAGCTCTGACAACCAAAATTGTCTCACCACGTCCTGGGATGGGGGGGTGGGGGGGATCGAGGGGGAGGGGCAAAATTATCCCCAGTTGAAAACTACAGTAAAGGGAAAGCAAAGACTTTACATCTAATTCTCTGACACAATCACTATAAGGAAAACTAGTCAAATAATCGGCACTCTCAAAAGATCTCAACACACTGCCACAGCTATTCTCCATTTCAATAGAGGGACTTAAATATATTGATTCCAAGTTTATGTTAAATCCCCCTCCTTTAATAGTACCTTAAGCTCCAGCAGGCCTCACTTCCTCCTTCTTCCTATAGCAACTCTTCTTCTTCAAGATCAAAGCAACCTCAGATCCAATGGCTTTTTTCTGATGTCCTCCAATCCTTTTCTAGACCTTTCTAGAACAGTTGACACTTCTGGCCTCCTCTTGTAACCAAATAGTCATCATTATCCCCTCAATTTTCTGACCTCTTTTAATTTACCCACTCCTTTTTCCTTCTCCTATTGCCCAGTCTGTGTCAATAACACTCCAACTTAATCAACTCTCCAGATTAACCAAAGTGTGGCATTCTCTATAAAACGTACAGAATAATGCCTATGGCACAATGATTTCTCAAGGCTACTAGGCCCTCTCTAGAACATCCATGAGCACTTTAGCTCCAACCAGGGTAGCTGTTCTTGTGCTTCAAGAGTCAGTTACCCAGCCTATGTAGTTGTTACTACAATTATGTGATTTCAACATTTCATTTGAGTGAAAATAAATTACTTCTATGAAACTAAATTGAAAGACTTGAATAAGGTGAGCTACTTTTTTAAAAAACCTACAGTTGCACTTAGAATTCTGCATCCACAGGTCTTTAGCTTCCTTTTTAAAGGGATTAAAACTGGAATTTGTAATCAATGCATTATACAAGTGGTTTGTTCAAGAAAGAGGAGGCCAGGCGCGGTGGCTCACGCCTGTAATCCCAGCACTTTGGGAGGCTGAGGCGGGTAGATCACGAGGTCAGGAGTTCAAGACCAGCCTGGCCAACATGATGAAACCCCGTCTCTACTAAAAATACAAAAATTAGAAGGGCACGGTGGCATGTGCCTGTAATCCCAGCTACTCGGGAGGCTGAGGCAGGAGAATTGCTTGAACTGGGACCCGGGAGGCAGAGGTAGCAGTGAGTGAGATTGTGCCACTGTACTCCAGCCTGGGATACAGAGCAAAGAGGAAACCATTCTCAAAGAAAAAGTATGTGCCCTCTTTCAAAATATTTAATAAATACGTATGTGTTAAAAAAAAAAGTTACATGCATTTATGAATCATTTTTGTGACTCCCTACTTTAAATAACTTTCTCAATTAACCAAATAACTACCAAATTATTGTGGGACCAAGACAAAAGGATCCCTACTGTATAGTAAATGTTCTGCCTTCAACCATCCCATGTGTCATCTCATTTTGTTCATTATCTGGCAGTATTCACATTCACACCCACCACTTCGAGTCTTCAAACCTGGTTTTCCCAACCATACTAAAGCCATGTCATCTGTTTTTGCTAGTGCTATTTCCAGTCTTCAGAGCATTGCTGGGGAAAGTCCTATAAATTAATGTTCCCTAAGGCCTTTTTTTTTTTTTTTTTTTTTTTGAGATGGAGTCTCGCTCTGTCGCCCAGGCTGGAGTGCAGTGGCCGGATCTCGGCTCACTACAAGCTCCGCCACCCGGGTTTACGCCATTCTCCTGCCTCAGCCTCCCAAGTAGCTGGGACTACAGGCGCCCGCCACCTCACCCAGCTAGTTTTTTGTATTTTTTAGTAGAGACGGGGTTTCACCGTGTTAGCCAGGATGGTCTCGATCTCCTAACCTCGTGATCCGCCTGTCTCGGCCTCCCAGAGTGCTGGGATTACAGGCTTGAGCTACCGCGCCCGGCCCTAAGGCCTTATTAACGTGTAGAAAACTTTAGTTCATCTCTAGTGGATTCTTTATTGACTCCCCACAGAACATGTTCAAACTTTTCACTTTGTCCTTTAAAAAAAATTTTCATGAGTTTATACTGACCGTCTAGATGTCAGTAGTATTTGGAAAAATCTGCCCTTTTTCAGAAAAGCAAACCAATCCAATCTGACAGGACCCTGCTGGATGGTTTCACTCCCAGAACAAGCCCAGTTTGTTCTTGAACCTGTACCCACCTGCCTACAAAACAGTTTCATGATCTCTATACTGAAAATAGCAGAAACATTTAAAATATTAAAATATTTTAAATACTGCACACCAGGAAATGGTATGGTACAACTATGGAATATTATAAAGCTATTTAAAGATGTATATTATATAATATGGAAATAAGCTTATGAATGTTAAAGTGAAAATGCAGACCACAAAACTATACACATAGACTATGATTTTATATGAAAAACCTGCCAGGAACTGTGATGTAGGCCTTTAGTCCCAGCTACTTTGGAGGCTGAAGCAGAAAGACCAGGAGTTGAAGATCAGCCAGGACAATATAGTGAAACTCATTTCAAACACACACACACACACACACACACACACACACACACACACACACACACCCCATACATATAAGATAATCCAGCCAGGAATAAACAAAACGGGTAACAGTAACCTGTTACAGCAGTTGAACAATGAATGATTGCTCCCCTTTTCAGTTTTCTATATTGGTTATTATTTAACCGGGAAAAAAAAAAAAGAAAACCTCAATGTGATTTCAAAGACAACCCCAGAGACAGTTTGCTACACCACACACAAAGTGTAAGTTTAGAGATCAGGAAGGGCCAAGTTCACGTGGTAGTCCTCCTTTTCGAATAATACTTTCCCTTGATATTGTAATGATTAGATAATGTATGCAAAGGCAATCATGCCTAGAACAAGTAGTTATACAACAAAGATTCACTTTTTTTCTTTTCCCAGATAAGACTTCAACTCCCAACCAATCTGAGGGGCACCTCTAATGACACAAATCACTGAGAATACATTTCAGGGTATAAAATCAAGCAATAGATTTAGCAAATGTTGACTTCAAGTCCAAGGAAATCAGAAGAATTAGAAATTAAATCCTCTTCAACTTGTTTACTAATCATATTAGTTATCTTCTAGTATAAAGATATGAGGAGGAAAAATAAACTTTACCTAATATATGATACAAAACCAAAAGCAGTTCACATTAATATTAAAAAGCATCAACTGCAGAGATGGCTAAAACTTCTCTAAGTTATACTTAATGAAAGAAATTTCACATATGCCACACAATCATCTGACTCCGATATTTTTCATTCCATTTTGCATACTACTGCCAACTACCCTGTTAAACTACACTTTGCTCCTGTCAATCCTCCACCCCCACTCCTGCAATCTTCCCCCGCTGCCTACTTCAATTCTAAATGCCTGTATCAGGACTCTCCAGGGAAGGTGACAGGGAGAACAACTACTGCAAGATCAGATGGAAGAAAAGGCCTGAGTGTTTAAGGCCCCCAGGGTCTTTCCAGGCCTTGCCAGTTCTAGCCAAAGATGTCATGGTTGTGACATTCTCTCCCTCACGGATGTTTCTCATCTCTGGGGTTCTGACACTAGCTTGGCAAACCATAACCTGAATCTGTTATGGTGCAGTTATTAAAATTAATGATGAAAAATCTCTATATTTCCTGACATGACACATTTAAAGGCAGACTTTTTAAAATGTATGTAACGCAAACTTTTTTAATGCCTATTTTAAAAATCTGGAAGGTACACTCACCAAAATAGGAACCACAGTTATCTCTTGGTAGAATTTAAACCTTCTTCATTATTCTGTATTTTTCTGAATTGAGTTTTACAACAAATTTGTATTACTTTTAAAATTAGATAAAGCAATTACATGCTACAGTATATAAGAACCTTGAAAATTATGCAGGCAGGGTGCAGTGCCTCGTGCCTGTAATTCCAACACTTTGGGAGGCCAAGGCAGGAGGATTGCTTCAGCCTAGGAGTTCGAGATCAGTCTGGGCAATATGGTGAAAGCCCCATGCAAAAATTCGCCGGGCGTGGTGGCGCATGCCTGTAGTCTCAGCTACTGGGGGACTTAGATAGGAGAATCACTTGAGCTGGAGGTCAAGGCTGCAGTGAGCTGTGATTGTACCACCACACTCCAGCCTGGGAACAGAGATCTTGTCTCCAAAAAAAAAGAAAAAGGAAAAGAAAATATTATGTTAAAAGAAAGAAATCAGGCGCAAAAGGCTACACATTGTATTATTCCATTTAAATGAAACATCCAAAATAAATAAATCCACAGAGAAAGTCTCTATGTGGTTACCAGGGGATGGGGGTGGGGAGTAGTAGGACTGACTGTTAAGAGGTAGAAACTTTCTGGGGTGATAGAAATATTCTATAATCAGATGGTAGATAGTGATGATCATTGTACAATACAGTAAATGGACGAAAACCACTGAATTGTATACTTTAACATGCTGAATTTTACATTATGAAAATTATCTCAATAAAAATAAAAATAATTTTTAAATCATATAAATCATGCTACTTAAAATTTGGAAAAATTGAAATAAAAAAATTAAAAACAGGCATTATAATATGCTTTTTAAGAGGCACACCCTGGCATCAGACCACCTTGTTCAGCATCCCGGCTCTACCACTTATCACAGTTGTGTGAGCTTAGTAATTTACCACTTGTGCCTCCATTTTTACATCTACAAAATGGGGACAATAACAGTACCTACCTCAAAATTCTGATGGAGGATTAAAGGTATAGAAAGCACTCAGAGAAAATAATAATACACATCGTAAGTACTCTATTAAGTGTAAGCTACTGTTGTTTTTTATTAGCACCAGTTCTGGAGAAGGCATAGAAAAATGAGCACTCAAACAAACTGTGGAAGTACACAGTGGCACGACCTCTCATGTGTCCATATGTACTGCCATTTTAATTGTCTTTATCCTTTTACCCAACATATCCAGGAAATTATAACAGATATAAAAGAGAAACATATAAAAACCTATGTCCAAGATTGTTAACGTCAGCATTTTCTGTAAAACCAAAGTGGAAAACAACCTAAGTGTCCATCTTTTGGGAATTAAATTATTGACATAATACTATACAGACATTGGTAGAAACACATGTAGTGATATGAAAAGACAACTAAGACCTATTGTGAAAAAAAACACACACACATTGTAAAACCATACACACAGTTTTACTCTCATTATTTTGAAACATATACCTGTTTACATATATAAGATTTTGCAGGTATATTCAATACATTTCCTTCATTAAACTATTTTTTAAATCAATAATCCAAACACAAGAACCATGTCCTCTGGTTCTATTTCTAACCACTATCCCTTTGTGTCTCCAACACTAAGTACAATAGGAGGTAGCCAGAACCCAGCGAAATCACCCACAAAGACAAAAATCTATACAACAACTTGCATACTGGCACTGAAAAACCTGGTATTAATGATTTTAAAAAGAGAATTTTTTAAAGACTTCACAAAATTCTGGTGCATTAGAAAGAGTTCCACACTTGGGGTTCCACTTATTTGATTAAGTAAAAGTAACTGGCCGGGCGTGGTGGCTCACGCCTGTAATCCCAGTACTTTGGGAGGCCAAGGTGGGCGGATCACGAGGTCAAGAGGTCAAGACCACCCCGACCAATATGGTGAAACCCCGTCTCTACTAAAAAGACAAAAATTAGCTGGGCGTGGTGGCAAGCGCTTGTAATCCCAACTACTCAGGAGGCTGAGGCAGGAGAATCGCTTGAACCCATGAGGCAAAGGTTGCAGTGAGATGAGACTGCGCCACTGCACTCCAGCCTGGTGACAGAATGAGACTCCGTCTCAAAAAAAAAAAAAAAGAGTACAAGTAACTATATGATCTTGGCCAAGTGCTAAATCTGAGAATCCCAGTTTCCTAGAATTAAAAAAAAAAAAAAGAGTACAATAATCCCTTATAGGATTCCAATGGTTATAAGAGATCCTTACAAAAGAACACTGCAAACTATGAAGAAGACTGACTGTTACTCTTTGGCTGAAACCACCAAAAACAAATTTAAAAAGACACTACCATAACCAGAAACCCTGACAAATTTTGTTGTAAAACACTGACTAATTTTTTTAAAAAAAACTAGGTCTAAATAAATGGGAATTTGGATGTGCTTATGGTATAACCTTGAAGTAAACAATGGCAAACACAAGTGTACCACCTAGAAAACACCTCAAACCACTTTAGAGAGAGAAGGAGGCTGGGCACAGTGGCTCAAGCCTGTAATCCCAGCACTGTGGGAAACCAAGCCAGGCGGATCACCTGAGGCCAGGGATTCGACACCAGCCTAGGAAACATGGTCAAACCCTGTCTCTACTAAAAATACAAAAGAAAATTAGCCAGGTGTGGTGACAGGCACCCGTAATTCCAGCTACTCAGGTGGCTGAAGCACAAGAATTGCCTGAACCCGGGAGGCAGAAGTGCCACTGTACTCCAACCTGGGAGACAGAGTGAGACCCTGTCTCAAAAAATTCTAATAAATAAAAATTAAATTTAAAAAAAAAACAATAAAATAAAGAGAAGGAAAAAAGCTATAGAAAACAAATATAGGACACTAAAAGATTGAGCTGACTTGTGAACAATAAAGAATTATCAACTGGGGCCGGGCGCGGTGGCTCAAGCCTGTAATCCCAGCACTTTGGGAGGCCGAGACGGGCGGATCACGAGGTCAGGAGATCGAGACCATCCTGGCTAACACGGTGAAACCCCCGTCTCTACTAAAAAAATACAAAAAACTAGCCGGGCGAGGTGGCGGGCGCCTGTAGTCCCAGCTACTTGGGAGGCTGAGGCAGGAGAATGGCGTAAACCCGGGAGGCGGAGCTTGCAGTGAGCTGAGATCCGGCCACTGCACTCCAGCCTGGGCGACAGAGCGAGACTCCGTCTCAAAAAAAAAAAAGAATCATCAACTGGGCTATAAACAACAGAATTGACACAGCAATATCAGCAGTTTAGTTTCACGTGCAGAACAATATTAAATGAAAGCTGACAAGGCAAAAATAAACTGAACTTAAAAATCCCTAGCCAGGCACAGTGGCTCATGCCTATACTTTGAGAGGCTGAGGCGGGAATATCACGTGAGCCCAGGAGTTCAAGACCAACCTAGGCAACCTAAGGAGACTCCATAACTACAAAAGATAACTTTAAAAAATTAGCTGGATGTGATGGTATACGCCTGTGGTCTCAGCTACTCAGGAGGCTGAGGTAGGAGGATCAATTGAGCCTGGGAGGTCAAGACTGCAGTGAGGCATCATGCCACTGCACGCCAGCCTTGAAAACAGAGAGAGACCCTGTCTCAAAAAATAAAAATAAAATATCCCAAAAGGAGATCTGACCTCTGAACAACAGTGGCTCCAGTATCAACAGAAAATGCAAAGCAAAACAACATGAATTTTTTTTAAAAAGTTCAGGCCAGGCGCTGTGGCTCACGCCTGTAATCCCAGCACTTTGGGAGGCCGAGGCAGGCTGATCACCTGAAGTCAGGGGTTCAAGACCAGCCTGGCCAACACAGTGAAACCCCATCTCTACTAAAAATACTAAATTAGCTGGGCATGGTGGTATGCACCTGTAATCCCAGCTACTCAAGAGGCTGAGGCAGGAGAATCATTTGAACCCAGGATGCAGAGGCTGTGAGCTCTGCTGAGATCACATCATTGTACTCCAGCCTGGGCAAAAAGAGTGAAACTCTGTCTCAAAAACAAAAAAAAGAAAAAGTTCAAAATCTTTCTGATGAAAAATGAAATAATTTAGCATAAACACTGAGATTAAAGAAGAGAATGGCAATTATCACAGATTTCCTCCTATTTTTCCATATTTCTCAAATTTTCTACACAGATAATATATTGCTTTTATAACAAAGAAAAAAAGGTGTGGGCTTTTCCCTTTTTTAATCCATGGAAAAGACAGACTCAATATCTGCACAAAAATGAGAGAAACTGAGCTGTGGTTGAAAATATAATAACCTGCCCAAGTTTTTAAAGGTACAAGAATATGTTAAGAACTTTTAGAACCTTAAATGACTTCTGAAAAAATGACAAAGCTACTGAGCCATGGAAAATACATGATACTTTTAAAAACTAAATGAATTTGAATAGTAGCAAAAGATTTATAATAAATTAAGTCACCTAATAAACTAAAAGCATATAAGGAGAGAATTTTAAGATTTAAGCAGGCCAGGCGCGGTGGCTCAAGCCTGTACTCCCAGCACTTTGGGGGGCCGAGACTGACGGATCACGAGGTCAGGAGATCGAGACCATCCTGGCTAACACGGTGAAACCCTGTCTCTACTAAAAATACAAAAACTAGCCAGGCAAGGTGGCGGGCGCCTGTAGTCCCAGCTACTTGGGAGGCTGAGGCAGGAGAATGGCATAAACCTGGGAGGCGGAGCTTGCAGTGAGCTGAGATCCCGCCACTGCACTCCAGCCTGGGCAGCAGAGCGAGACTCCACCTCAAAAAAAAAAAAAAAAAAAAAGATTTAAGCATAGAATTTCCAAGTACATGAGAAGTATGCCAAGCTCCTAAGAAGCCAATAATAGAATAATATGAATAAAGAAAATAGTTAAGTTAAAACAAGGCTTCTAACAATGTAAAAAATGAAGGGGGATAAATGGGTTGAATTATCTCTCAATCCAGCTTAAAAGAAACTGAGAATTTAAATTCCATTAAAGAAACCACATATATAGGGAAAATGAAGGACAACAAATAGGAACTTAAATGAAGATGGTTAGTTATAACAAAAAAGACAACAAAGGTTGGTGAGGATGTAGAAAATGGAATGTTCACACACAGCTGATGAAAATGTAAAATGCTGCAACCATTTACAACAGTTTGGCAAATCTTCAAAATGTTAAACATAGAGTTACCACCTGACCTAGCAATTCCCCCCAAGAGATATGAAACCATGTGTTTACACAAAAGCTTGTATATCAATATCCATGGTGGCATTATTCGTAATAGTCAAAAAGTAAAAACAACAAAAATGTCTATCAACAGATGAATGGATGTTAAATGGATAAACAAAAT
>NW_012116411.1:4062222-4067217 GCF_000951035.1 Colobus angolensis palliatus
GATGAGGAGAGGTGGGGATTGGGGAGTGACTGCTAAAGAATGTAAAGTTCCTTGGTCAGGCTCTGTGGTTCACGCCTGTAATCCCAACACTTTGGGAGGCTGAGGCAGGCAGATCACCTGAGGTCAGAAGTTCAAGACCAGCCTTGGCAACATAGCAAAACCCCGCCTCTACTAAAAATAAAAAAATTAGCTGGGCATGGTGGCAGGTGCTTGTAATCCCAGCTACTCGAGAGGCTGAGGCAGGGAGAATCGCTTGAACCCAGGAGGCAGAGGTTGCAGTAAGCCAAGATCACGCCATTGCATTCCAGCCTGGGCAACAGAGAGAGACTCCATCTCAAAAAAAAAGAAAAAAAAAGTAAAGTTCCTTTTGAGGGAGATGAAAATGTTCCACAACCTTGTGACTACAGTCAAAAACACTGGATTGTGCACTTTAGAAAAAAGATGATGATGGAGGGGCACAGATATCAATTACTTAATTTAATGTAAATGAGTTGAAAGAAACTGAAAGCAGAATGATCTATATACTCCCAACACTTAAAAACTAAAATATAAACACAAATCCAGAAAAGGTCGGGTCCTATGATAACTTTAGGAGATACCTGAAATCTACTCTATACAAAGGTAAAAAGTACAACAAATTATGATACAAAATAATGTTCAATGTATATGTCCTACATAGAATAACAAAAATATAAGAAGAACTGAAAAACTGTGAAAAATAAACCTAACATTATAAGCGGAAGTTTTACTATTTAATTAAGAGGAGATGACAAAACAAAAAATTTCAAGTATGGAAATAATATAAAACATAAATTAACCCTCTCCCCTTGGTAGGGGCCAACTTGACAGAGCCAAGTTCAGGGAAAAAAAAAAAGACAGATAGACAGATGATAGAGAAAAAATAGATACAGAAAGAGAGATTTAAGGCAAATGTGATAAAATCTTAATTGGGGAATCTGGGTATACTATTACAACATTTTTCTAAGTTTGAAATTATATAAAAATAAACTTAATTAAAACTAATAGTTAATATAACATGGAGACTGAGAAGTCAAGGAAATAACTCTTTTGGATAGAAGAGGCTTTCACAAAATTTGTTTTCATACTAGGATACACCTTGTTTGTTTGTTTGTTTTCTGAGACGTTTCTCTCTTGTTGCCCAGGCTGGAATGGAATGGTGTGATCTTGGCTGACTACAACCTCCACCTCCCGGGTTCAAGTGATTCTCCTGCCTCAGCCTCCTGAGTAGCTGGGTTTAAGCCATGCACCATCACACCGGCTAATTTTTGTATTTTTAGTAGAGACGGGTTTTCGCCATGTTGGCCAGGCTGGTCTCCAACTCCTGACCTCAGGTGATCCACCCACCTCGGCCTCCCAAAGTGCTGGGATTACAGGCATGAGCTGCCGCGCCTGGCCACACCTAGTTTTAATACGAAAACCCAGAGATTCCATATGACATACTCTTGGACCATAATGCAAAATCATGAAACAACACATCTGTAACATATATAAACTCATGTGTTTCACAACAATGAGAGAAATTTTATCATAAATGTCAATGGAGTTAAAGAAACATCATGATCTATATCCACCTAAAGAATTTAGAAAGAGAGAAAAGGGAAAGTTTAAGGGATAAAATTAATAAAAGAAAAAATAGACATAAAAACATCAGAGAGTGTTTCAAGGACAATGGTATAATCAGAGATAGCAGGGTAGGTTTCAAATACAAAGAAGGAGGAAGTGGATTCAAGGAAAGAGTTAAAAAGAAGAACAATACAGTGGAAGTTACAAGGAGTACAGGCAGGAGAGGAGTCCAGAAGAACTAGGCACTGGAGAAATACAGTCTCCCATCCAACCATGTAATTGTGAATAATAGGAATGAGGGAATATATACCAATTTGACTCTCTTCCAGACAGGCTCTCCATCTCAAAGACCATAACAATTCACTCCACCATCTATAGGAGGAGATCCAGAAGTTTAGGCAGAAAAAGATCAATAAAAGAGGCTGGCTAGTTGAGAACTGGGCAAAGTAAAGAGCTCATGCCTCACTAGACAGCACTGACTGATTTCACAATGTGGAAATAAAAGCCCAATGTTGACAGTACCTCCAAGTTTAGAAGAGAATGCAGGCCAGAAGTGGTGGCTCATGCCTGTAATCTCAGCACTTTGGGAGGCCAAGGCGGGCAAATCACTTGAGGTCAGGAGTTCAAGACCAGCCTGGCCAACATGGCGAAAACCCGTCTCTACTAAAAATTCAAAAATTAGCCAGGCGTGGTGGTGTGCACCTGTAATCCCAGCTACTCTGGAGGTTAAGGCAGGAGAATCGCTTGAAACTGGGAGGTGGAGGTTGCAGTGAGCCAAGATCGAGCCACTACACTCCAGCCTGGGCAACGGAGCAAGATTCTGTCGAAGAAGAAGAAGAAGAAGAAGAGGCAGAGGCAGAAGGAAGAAGGAAGAAGAAGAAGAGTAGGCAGAAAAATAGATTGCCAAATGAAACCTCCAGATTTTTAATGGCTAAGAACCAATGTAACTTTTTAAAGAAACTGTGCAGACTAGGCTGGGTGCAGTGGCTCATGCCTATAATTCCAGCATTTTGGGAGGCCGAGGCGGGTGGATCACGAGGTCAAGAGATCGAAACCATCCTGGCCAACATGGTCAAACCCTGTCTCTACTAAAAACACAAAAATCAGCTGGGTGTGATGGCACGCGCCTGTGGTCCCAACGACTCAGGAGGCTGAGGCAGGAGAATTGCTTGAACCTGGGGGGTGGAGGTTGCAGTGAGTGGAGATCACACTAACGCACTCCAGCCTGGCAACAGAGCTAGACTCCCTCTCAAAAAACAACAACAATTAAAACAAACAAAAAACCTGTGCAGGTTAAACAAGTCCTCTCAATTCTTCCAATTTCTACTGTTATCTTTCATCGTACCCCCAGTCTCTTCCCTTCTCCATTCCATCTTCACCAATTTCAGACTTTGCTTTCTAAAACCACAATGTCACTCAAACCCTTTAAAAGCTTCTTGATGTCTTTGAACCAAATGCCAAACCTGCAGATGGGCCTTGAAGACCTTAATGTGGTGGCATAATCTCCTGCCTTAATCTCCACAATTTAGTATTTCAAAAAGACTCCCTTCTCTTTTCCACCTTTGTGCCTTTCCTAAAGCTATTCCTTCAGCCTAGAATGCCCTTTTTAAGAGGTATTCTATGTTCATTCATGTATGTTCAGCTTCTGTGTTCATTCAGCCATTAATCTATTCCACAAATAAATATGTAATGGGCATCTAACTTTGTACCAGACACCAATCTGGGCACTGTCACTACAGCAGTAAATAAAACAGACAAAAATCTCTGCCTTCATAGAGCTACATACAGACAGAAAACAAGTAAAATGTACAGTATGTCACACAGGAAAAGGTGTTCTGGAGCAAGAAAAAGCATGAAGGAAGGTTAGGGTGTGAGAAAGACATTGTGGATGGAGGGTGGAGAAGGCTGTAATTTATGGCACCGCTGAAGGTGACATTAGAGCAAACACCTGTAGGAACTGGGACAAGAAGATTCCAAGCCAAAGGAACATCAACAGCAAAGGCCTCAGGCAACAGTGTGTCTGATGTTTCCAGGTGATGTTCTCTCCCCATACAGCCCAGCTCAAGTGCCACTTACTCCAGGAAACCAGTTTTGATTACAACAAATCAGAAATTATTCATTTCCATGACACTGTATCTGTATCTTCCTTAGGGCACCTTGTACAGTGGAAATCCTCTTTTCAAAGATATACAAGAGTGATCATTGATCTACTAATCAAAAAAGTCAGTTAAGGCAGAAACCATTTAAAATAATACCTATTTTAGCCATTTTAGTCTTAAATACATAATTATACATTCATTTCCCAATGTATCACCAAGACCTTTTTTTTGAGTATAAGTCTGTCAATGGCAGTTCCCTACTTCCTTGGATAAATCACATCCATAATCCATTAGAACTACAATGCCCGTTTTCCTTTCCTTTAAGTAGAACAGGGGCTTAAAAATACTTGCAATGTTTTCTGCAAAATCCTTCCAAAAGTTATAGGGTTTCTCCATTCTGTTTCAGTTGTCTTGACCATAATTTAATTCATTCAGGGCAATTCTTTCAGCTTCTTGTCTTTATCAAGTCTTTTCAAAGCATTCCGTAAAAACAGCTTTTTGTAATCATTATTTCATTGATTTGAGTAATATTTAATAAATTATACTCATAATTACCACTCGTATCAATAAGTTTGAAAACAAATACAACTGACTCTTGCTTAGTAAGCAGAAAAATCAAGTGATACACAAACAATGAGAGCTAACTTAGCATTTGAGCATCTGTGTGCCTGCTGTGGGAATTGATTAGTATGATTTACTCCAAGATGCCAAAATCAAGCCCAGCAAAGGATGTGAATAGGTATTTCTCCAAAGAAGGTATACAGATAGCCAATATATTCATTAAAATATGCTTAATATCAATAGTCATTAGGAAAATATAAATAAAAACGACGTTGATACAGAACTTCACACCCACTAGGATGGCCAAAATCAGACAGACAATAGCAAGTGTTGGAGAAGATGTTGGAGAAATTAGAATCTACAAACATTGCTGGTAGAAATATAAAATGGTGCAGCCACTTTGGAAAAAAGTTTGCTAATTCCTCAAAACGTGAAACACAGAGTTACCATATGACCAAGCAATTCCACTCCTAGATACATACACAACAGAACTGAAAATGTGTCCACACAAAAACTTGTCCATGAATGCTACAGCAGCATTATCCATAACAGCCAAAAAGTAAAAACAACTCAAATATCCATCAGTAGAGAAATGGATATGCAAAATGTGGTTTATCCATACAATGACTATCATTTGGCCATAAAAAGGAATGAAGTTCTGGCCGGGCGCGGTGGCTCAAGCCTGTAATCCCAGCACTTTGGGAGGCCGAGACGGGCGAATCACGAGGTCAGGAGATCAAGACCATCCTGG
>NW_012116411.1:4067472-4073288 GCF_000951035.1 Colobus angolensis palliatus
AATGAAGTTCTGATACACACTACAACATGGATGAACATTGAAAACATTATGCTAAGGGAAAGAAGCCGGACACAAAAGAACACACCTCATATGACTCCATTTGCATGCATATCTAGAATAGGCAAATCCATAGAGACAAAAAGTAGATTAATAGTAACCAGGGACAGGGGACATGAGGAATGTGGAATGACTGTTAATTAGGTATGGGGTTTCTTTTTGGGATGACGAAAACTTTCTGGAATTACAGAGTGGTGACAGTTGTACAATTTTGTGAATACATACAAATCCACTTAACTGTACACCTTTTCAAAAATCCTATCTTGTTCATGATCAATAAATGCTTATTGATGGGGAATGTGGGGGGGAAGCAAGCCCAGATATGGTAAAAAGAAACTTCCACTGTATATATCTGTAAAATGCTAACCACCTCCGTAAGATTATAAGGCGCTTGAAAGCAGGGACTCCTTCTCATATATTACCCTTAACAGCCAGTATATTAGATTACACTACGCAGTATTCAATCAAGGTTTGCTAAATTAATTATTATCCATCCACATTTTACACACCAGGGATCTAGAAGAAAAAAGCCCTGCCTGAGATTCCCCATTTATCAGAAAAATTCACTTTTTATTCCCGAGAATCCTGAATTGACATAAATAAGGCACTTCTCATAATCTGCCATTTATATCACCCATTAATACCATTCCTACCACCATATAACAATCCAGAGGACCCACTTCTAGTTAAAACCCATTTCAAATTCTCCACCTTATATCTATCACCAAATGCCACTAACTGATCTCTCAATATGTTCTTCTACCTATTTAACCATATTCCCTAAACTAAAAATGCCCCACATGGTTAGCCTCATTTGTTCTTCTCAAATACCCTAGAGCCAGAAAGGACTATCATCATCTTCATGTTACAAATGAAAAACAAAAAAAGTCAGTCTAAGGTTACCTGGTCTCCTGAATTCAAGTTTATCTTTCTTCACATATGTCATGTATTTCCAAGCTTTTTTTCTCTTTGGATAACTAGGAACTTTCTGGTAAGTTAGCTTTTTAAAAAAGCATAAATAAAAAAGATATAAAATCAAAGTTTTTCTTTTAATCACAATAAGTCTAAAGTCCAGAATGAATGGAGAACTGGGGCAAGATGACAACAAAAAAAGTCTTGTTCCAGCCTGAGCATCATGACGAAGCCCTGTCTCTACTAAAAACACAAAAAATTAGCCAAGTGTGCTGGCATGCACCTGTAGTCCCAACTACTCAGGAGGCTGAGAATCACCTGAGCCCAAAAAGTTGTAAGCTGAGATTGCGCCACTACACACTAGCCTGGGCAACAGGAATGAGACCCTGTCTCAAACAAACAAACAAACAAACAAGTCTTGAGAACAAGAAGAGATAAACCAAAGGCCCACTGCTTAGGGAAGATGCAATATCAAGAGACGACAGGGCCAATTCCCTATGCTTCATCTTCATCAAGGAACATGATCTTCAAGCTAGGGAGGTCAGAAATCTGATAAAAGGAAATCAACTTCTAAGGTAAGTGGCACGGATAGGGGACAGTAACAGAATACAGAGCTACTTCAAAAGAATATGCTCTCTCATCCAAACAACTCACACTCCATGATACTGAAAAAACTTTTACATCTGCCTTAAAAACTACCACTAATTATCTAAGCTACCTTGACAAGGTGCCAGAAGACCAGAAATAAAATAAATAAAAATAAACACATCCTCAAATTTCAAAAAAGGGGAAATGCAGGCCGGGCGCAGTGGCTCATGCGTGTAATCCTAGCAGTTTGGAAGGCCGAGGTAGGCGGATTGCCTGAGCTCAGAGTTCAAGACCAGAATGGGCAACACAGTGAAACCCTGTCTCTACTAAAATACAAACAATTAGCTTGGCGTGGTGGCGTGCGCCTGTAGTCCCAGCTACTCAGGAGGCTGAGGCAGGAGAATTGCTTGAACCTGGGAGGCAGAGGTTACAGTGAGCCAAGATCATGACACTGCACTCCAGCCTGGGCAACAGAGCAAGACTCCGTCTCAAAAAAAAAAAAAAAAAAAAGGCAGAATGCAGATCCAGAAAAACATCTATGAGTAAACCTGCCATGTAACTGCTGAAAAATTCTAAAATGGATAAATAAGTTTTCAAATACAGTAAAATAAGAAAGCCACCATCAGCTCTTTATTAAGGCAGGCTATACAACATGTGCTTTTTATTTAACAGGATTACTAAAATGGAAAAAGGGAGGATGACAGGATGATACATATACATAACAATCTAACAAGGCAATCTGAAAGAATCTTTTAAATAATAGGCTAGTGAACAAAATGGGAAAATGTTGAACAGCAGAAGCTCGAAAATCTGTTAAATTCAACTAACAGGATGCATAGCTAGTTGAACATCTGGTTGACTAATGTAACAACATCAACCAAGTTGGTAGAAAGTCTCCAGTAATATGTCGCAGGGTTCCATCCTTTTTCACAATCTAGACAACTTCTATTAGTTTAATGAAGCCATACAACTGCTCTTCACGTTTGCAAGTGAAAAAAACCTGTCAGTGACCCAACACACACAACCTGACCGAATCAGCTCCAGAGAGGTTACAGCAGGCTGAAATGATGGTCCAAAACCAAAAATGAATATCTACAGGGAATCGAGGGCTGCATTTAGTTTTAAAACTGAAATAGGCCAGGCGCACTGGCTCATACCTGTAATCCCAACACTTCGGGAGGCTGAGGTGGGCGGACCACTTGAGGTCAGGAGTTCAAGATCAGCCCGGTCAACATGGTGAAACCCCATCCCCACCAAAAATACAAAAAAAAATTAGCCAGGCATGGTGGTGGAGCGTGCGCCTGTAGTCCCAGGCACTCAGGAGGCTGAGGCAAGAGAATCACTTGAACCCAGGAGCCAGAGGTTGCAGTAGGCCAGGATCGCGCCACTGCACTCTAACCTGGGTGACAGAGTGTGACTCTGTCTCAAAAAAAAAAAAAAAAACCTGACTAAGCAAACTTCAGTTTGTGTGGGGATACCTAGATAATAAAAGCTACTAAAAAAAACTATGCACAATTTCGAGCTGCATTAATGGATGTGTGTGTCCAGGCTGTATTACTATGTTTCTCAAATTTAGCAAGTAAAAAAAATTTTTTTCCATATGAATCGTTCCCAAATCTTCATCCTAAAAAGTTACAAGAATCTACAAGTATCATTTAGTTAAAACTCTAGCTTTAGACCCAGTTATTCAAGTAAATCTTACTGCTAGGAAACATTTTATTTGATCAGCTTAATTTATTGACATTTATATCAGTGATAAATATGCTTGAAAGAACACTCAGATATTACTAAATCCAACTCTCTTTTTTAAAAAGAAAGGAAACTAAGAGAAATTAAGTAACTTGCCCCAAATTACACAGCTGCTTAACAAGGGCCATGACCCCTAGATCAGTCCCCTTTTTCCCACACCATGTGGCACCCACCCCTCCTCTTCAATGCATAGTACCCCAGGGTGACTGACTGAGCCCCAGGCTTCACACATACACACCACACAAAAACACAGGTTCATGTCTGGGGCCCCGGGACTTTCCCTGCCCATACTCCAGGTCACTCCAAGCCCCTACATTCCATCTCAGAACCCAAAGAACACACACGCGCACACACGCGCGTGCACACACACACACACACACATACAGTCGCTCTGCATCGCCAACCCACATTCTCAAGGGTATCCATCCCTCTATTTCTTTTATTTCCTTTCTTAAAACTTGAACTATGCAAGTTAGAAAGCATACACAAAAACATCCCATCAACACACATTATATTTTGCTAAGAACAAATTAGCTTAGCAAAAACAAATACCCGGGACACATTACTGGAAAAATATTAACATGGTGTGATCACTTACAAGATTGATAATTAATATTTGTTACATAAAAAGGCACTCTAATATACAACTGGTTTTTATTCTTAAAGTGTGATTATGTAATAAAGCATTACCCCATATCCCGTTCAACATCAGAAAAATAAAGGAAAAGTTTTTTCACGGATGGAAATGTTTTTAATGGACATGCCATTGTTTACTGTGCTCAAAACTGCCCTTCCCCTCATAAAACATTACCATATGAAAATTATTAAAAGATGTAAGGCCTTCAAACCTAAACAGCAGGCCAAAGGCTTGCTTCATTTAGGGTAGCATAAGCATCTGCGCTGAGCTCCTCTTGCTCCTTCCTCACTCTTCCAGAAATAATGCCCCCTTCAAGAGCCCAAAGGTACAAAGGTTGTCCGGCAGATTCCCAGCGGCCTTATGTTCCTCCTTCCTCCCCCTACTCCGCCTTGGTTTAAAGACAAGAGAAGGCACCAGAATTGATAAAAGGGCAGGTTAGCAAGGATGTGGCTTATGATCACCAGCATCTGCTAGGCCAGCTGCAAGAGGATCCCCCCCTCAAAAAATGAGACCTGAATGCCTCTCTTTGCCCCAGGGTCATAACCCTTGAGCGCCTCTGGGACCCCTTGAGAAATGAAGAGGGAACTTTACTGCTGGGACCCTCTCCCCAGTGTTATCCATTAAAGCCCCAGCAAGCTCTTTGTTTCCAACAGCTGTGTGGGGGCAATCAGCCTTGGAGAGAGGGGAGAGGTCACTCCCTTGCTCCCGCTGCTGCCAATATCCAGGCCCTCCCGTAAAACACACACACACACACAGGCATGGCATCTTCTCTGGGACCCAATTCTCTCTTTCCACACCACTTTAATTACCCAGGTTTACACCTTGGTACACAAGGGCATTCCCTGAGACCTAATTTCCTCTTTCTACATCCAAACCTTATACAGGATTTGTAGGGTGATGACTCCCAAGCCCCCTCCCCTTTGAAAAAACACAAATGGGGTTCGCTACAGGACATCCATCCCTCCTCTTCAATGCATACCCCAGGGTGACTGAGCCCCAGGCTTCACACACACACAACACACAAAAACACAGGGTCACTTCCCGGGCCCTGGGACTTTCCCGCTCATATCCACAGACCCGAGGTCACTCTAAGCCCCCAGATCCCATCTCAGAACCCAAAGAACACACACCCGCGCGCGCGCACACACACATACATACACACACACACACACACACACACACACACGGTCACTCTGCATCGCCAACCCGCGTCCTCAAGGCAACCCGTTCCCTTTATCCACACGACCCCCACCCCCAAGACCCAGCACATCAGCACATGGTCACTTCCCTGCCCTCACCCCGCCCAGCACCTCGCCGTCTCCCACCCACCGCACTCCGCAAACACACAGATCCCTGCTGGGGCCGCCCTCCCTCCCCTGAGCCTTCACAACACAAACACGCGCTCCCGCGAGCACACCCACGACCACACCAGGAGCCCCTTCTGGCCGCTCAGCCTCGCCGGCCCCGGCCCCACCGCCTCCCTACACGCCGGGCCGCCCTCGCCCAGCCACTCGACACACTCGGACGCACCCACGGCCACTCCCATCCCCAGCGCCGGTCCCCAAGCCACACCGCACGCTCGCGCCCTGCCCTCCGCCCTCGCTCACCCTCGAGCCCAGCTCCCTGGGACCCCCACGACAGGGTCTTTCCCAGCCCGGCCGACCGCGGGGACCAGGAGGGAGGCGGCAACGGAGGGGTGGGGAGACCTAGGGCCGGCACCGACCAGTCCTACCTGAGCAGTTGATGCTCTTGCCTTTGCCGCCGGGACAGTCCCCGCCGCCGCCGCCGCCGCCACCCGGGGGCTGGTTGGACGCGCGGCTCCCAGGCAGAGAGAAGGCGAAGAGCAGAAGCACCGACGTGTAGCAGCAGAAGG